>NC_049210.1:1472746-1475246 GCF_013347855.1 Anguilla anguilla
CCCCCCCCCGCCAGGCATCTTTCCTGGAGGTGTAGAACAGACACCCGTCTCCTCCTTTCACACTCTGTCAGGCATCAGCATGCCAGGAGATCACGCTGTTTTATATTAAGCCCCCTGCATCAGGTGCAGCATGGGGGGGGGGGGGGTCTACAGCCCCCCCAGGCATTGCTCCCCCCGCCCCCGTCGCTCCACTTTCTGCTTCTGTGTTTTTATACACAGAGCAAATTCTGAGCTGTTGACGTGGTAAGCTATCCTGCTGCATTGGGGACGGCAGTGGAAAGTAGTCTCTCAAATCAGACCAACTACAGTCAAATCAAATCAGACAAACTACAGTCAAATCAAATCAGACAAACTACAGTCAAATCAAATCAGACAAACTACAGTCAAATCAAATCAGACAAACTACAGTCAAATCAAATCAGACCAACTACAGTCGGATTACAGGTGTTTAATTATGCCATCGATTGAGCTGAAATTGCTTCACTCTCGTTTAAGTAAACACACACTCCAGTTTACCATATTAGCATATTTAGCGAACAAGTGAACGAACCAGGTATGAACCGTTATGACTGCTAATTATGAATCCATTAGCATCAATTAAATTAATTACAATGTTGTGTAAACATGTTCTGTGGCCTCCTATTTCGATTATTTATGGTGACAGAGCCTGTGTTTTTGCCTCGTGCTTCAGATGTTTTTTAAACGTCTGCGTAGCCGTGCGCTGTGAGATGTAGCGCTACTTCAGTGCGCCGGGACGTGGGCGCTAATTGCTGTTGTGCTGGTGTAATTTGTAATTGGCTGAGGGGTGATAATATTGTCATGTTTGTGGATATTATTATCTGATAATAATGTGGCCCGTTATCCGAAAGACGAATGGAGTGGTTGTGCGCGTGTTCCCGTCTCCATTAGCATTGGTCTTTTAGCTCCGCGGCGCTTGCTGTCCAAGCACAGGGGTGAGTTAGTCAAGAGCACTTGTGAAAGGTGTTATCTTTTTAAAAACGCACGCCTATTCTATCCCGCTTTGGAATGCCCAGTTTGTTTCCTGCGCACTGCTGTAATCCCTTGATCAGTGTGACCTGTGCATGTCAGGCACTGCTTCTCATCCCTCCACTTCAAAGCTGAATTTTGTGGGTATAAATTATGAGAATTTACTTCTAGGTTCGACTGATTGGAGGTCACATCCTCCCCGGGGCTGTGCTAAGGGGTCAGTTTGGTTCCCGTTTATCACAAAACCCCAGTGTTACACATCTCTTTTTCAACCCTCTGGATGTGTGATCTCAGATATGTGTTCTGAACTGAACATTCTAATGCTGATGTCACAATCACTGCTGTCTCTCTCTCTCTCTCTCTCCCTCTCCCTCTTTCTCTCTCCCTCTCTCTCTCTCTCTCTCTCCCCCCCATGTACACACAATATAAACACATACCATACATATACATATACAGAAACACAAACACGCCCACACGCACTATACACAAACTATATAGATACATGTGTACACACATATGTAGTACAGACAACAATAATAAACGTACACAGACACATACACACACAGGCTCACACACACACACGCACAAACACACACACACACATGTCGTGTTGTTGTGTCCTGGTCCATTGTGTGTGTTGTCAGGACCTCCCAGTCTCAGTAAGTGTGTACAGTTCTCCTCTCCACTGTTACTGATTCCCTTTTTTTTCCGCACCACAGATTAAATCCAACTGCCTTTTAACTGCTGCGTTGATTTAAACAATATGTGGGAGCGTTTCATCGATATCCAGCTTTGATGAATTATTGAACGCAGTTTTCAAGAGGAGGCACCATCTTTGCATAACACCCTTTACATTACTTATGGATCGTGGTCCCTTTGTGAATAAACAGCCTTCTGTTCTTTTCGTTAATTGGTAGGATAGGAAATGATAAAGTACAGGAAAAAAAAAAACAAGATAATAATCACACATCTTTATCCAAACTCCTGCTCATTAGAGGGGCTCTGATTTACTGCTATTGGGTTTGATTTCGTGAGAAAAATGCACTTTGTAATATTAGTATTCCCCGAGGTTCGTTTAATGAAGCCCCCCCCCGCGGGACCTGTGTGGAGTATCGCGTGAGCTCCCTCTCGTGCCACACGCGTGTTCTTGTGTTTGCTCTGGGGGGGGCAGTCCATAACTGGACCATTGGCTCAGGGTGGGGGGTGGCGGGGGGTGGCGGGGGGGGCGGGGGGGGGGGGATTTGCTTCCTGTTCGGAGGTGTAAGCGGTCGCAGATTCTCTGTAATTGAATCCCCGTTCGGGTTTATCTCCAGGGGCTGAGCTGGCCAGGGCAGGTGTGTCCCGTCCTGATATTAGCCTGACATTGGGACGTAGCGCAGCGTCTCTCTCTCTCTCTCTCTCCCTCTCTCTTCCTCCCTCTCTCTCCCTCTCTCTTCCTCCCTCTTTCTCCCTCTCTCGCTCTCTCACCCTCCCCCTCTTTCTCTCTGTATCTCTCTCTTTCTCTCTCTCTCGT
>NC_049210.1:1480246-1535246 GCF_013347855.1 Anguilla anguilla
GCCAGTCTTAACACCACAGGGTCTGTTTTGTCCTTCTTTTCACAGACAAGTATAAATCTGGGGAGTATTTTTAAATCATGATCATGAGAAATATGGCTTCATTTTATTTCACATTCTTTAATCTCACGGGAAGGTTGTGAGACCCGTGCGCTTCTGAAGTCGACGCCGTAAAGCTGGAGGTGTCAGATCTGTCCCGATGTCACCCAGCCGAGGCCGGGGAGCTCCGCCCTTTTCCCTCCCGTGGCTGCGTCACGGCGTGGGAGATGAGATGGCGGGATGTGGCGGATTTACTTCAGAGAGCGTCTCCCTTTCCCCGGGTCCTTCTGTGGTTTTCATCCCGAGACGCGAGCGTTTGACGGCTGCTGGAATTCCCGTCGTCTGGGAGGGAATTGTGGGAGTTTTGGCGGCGGCGGCGGCGGCGGTGTGTGTGTGTGTGTGCGTGCGCGTGTGTGTGTGTGTGTGTGTGTGTGTGTGTGTTTGCGTACTTTATCGCCCTGGCGACAGAATCCCAGGTAACTGCCTTAAAAACCTGCGCACTGAGAGAGAGAGGTATGTCCTGGTCTGGCCAACCTGATCAGAGGCTGACCTTTGACCTTTGCCATCTTCACTCGAGTGAATCACTGCCCCCCCCCCCCCCCCTTGTGGATCGTGGTAATGGGAGGTGTGCAGTGCCTGCAGATGGGCAGTCGGGTGCACAACCAGACCAGGGTCAAACGATTATTTGAAACACTAACCCTTTAGACACCAAAAAATATATAAAATGAATCCTGTAGATTACTCATGATTTTGAACAAAACATCTATTTTCACCAGGAGTCAGAATTAAATTCTTGTTTTCATATCGCTGTGCCTTTTCGTAATGAACACGTTTCTGGAACATTCTATCGGATAGTTTTAACAAAAACATTTTTTTTATCATCATCTCATGAGTTAAAACATTTCACACACACACACGTGGCTGACGCCATTTTGGTCCGCACAGCCAAGAAATTAATCTCAGATTCTCGGTGTCAGCTCTCTGTGCCCACCAAGGCCTGTGTGAGATTTTATCTCCCAGCTGAAGAAAAATAATATAAAAATAATAACACACACACTGCACAGTTGCGGAAAACGCTGCGTGACTGCTGGCGCGGGTCCTGAAGGTGGCGGTGGATTAAATTACCTGCCCTGCAGCGAACAGGCGTGTGAGCGTGAGTCTCCACGGACTGACCAGTAAGCCTGTGAAGTGTAGTGGGAGTGTACTGGTGATGAAGTGCACTGGTAGTGTACGGATGGTGAAGTGTACTGGTAGTGTACTGGTGATGAAGTGTACTGGTAGTGTACGGATGGTGAAGTGTACTGGTAGTGTATGGATGGTGAAGTGTACTGGTAGTGTACTGGTGATGAAGTGTACTGGTAGTGTACGGATGGTGAAGTGTACTGGTAGTGTACGGGTGATGAAGTGTACTGGTAGTGTACGGATGGTGAAGTGCACTGGTAGTGTACGGATGGTGAAGTGTACTGGTAGTGTACGGATGGTGAAGTGTACTGGTAGTGTACGGGTGATGAAGTGTACTGGTAGTGTACTGGCGATGAAGTGTACTGGTAGTGTACGGATGGTGAAGTGTAGTGGTAGTGTACTGGTGATGAAGTGTACTGGTTACAGTTTTGTGAAATGAATAGGTAATGAATTGAGCACCTCACACCTGGTACCTGTGTCTCTGTAGTTTCCCCAAGTCGCTGCTGTGGTTTTGTCTGCGTCCTCAGAGAGAGTGAGAGGGAAACTCTGGCAGCCCTCTCCCCCATGTCTGTCAGCGCTTAGCGCAGCAGCAAAACCCCCCCCCCCCCCCCCCACTCTGAAACCGGAGCCAAGGAGGATATTGTCAGGGATCAAAGCGATCCGCCCCGAAAGCGGAGGGGAGGAGGCCGGGCCCAATCCCTGAAGAGCCCCCCCACGCCAAGACAAACAGAGAAGCGGATCTGGCTTGAAAGGGCTGCTGTGGGTTTAAACAGAGGCCGAGAAGCAGGTGCTGGGGGACACGCGTGTGTATCGTCCGGACCTGAACGTGGGGCGAGGGGGGGCGGGGGGGGGTCTAACGACAGCCCCCAAATTCTCAGACCCATCTAAGGACAGGATGTCCACATTCATGGCCTTCTAAACGGGGTGCTCATTCAGCAGAAGGATTTCGGGAGTTTTCATTGGACGTGGTCACTGTTTGCAGAGATGACATCACCTTTTTTTTTTTTTTTACCATCACATTTTAGGCCAGGGGTCTCAGACTTAGTCTCCGCTACAGCTTTTGTGATTTCCTGTCAGCGGCTAATTTTGGCCTCGGAAGGTGAGCGGCCTCTTTAGCCAATCAGTGACGTATATTAGCCAATCAGTGATGTATATTAGCCAATCAGTGATGTATATTAGCCAATCAGTGACTTAAACGAAGCGCTTAAATGTGGAACACGTCTGAAAACGGCAGTCCATTTAAAGAGCTGGATATTTACTAAAGCACTCCAGGCTAAGTACCTTATTCTGGGGTACAATGGCAGTGCCAGACCCCACCCCCCCCCTCCCCCGAAAGTCAAACCTGTAACCTTGGCGTTCCAGTTACCCAATTTACTACACTGCCAGTGCCAGCCAAAGCCAGGGGGTAAAGTGGAGGACTTTTACACGAACCATGGATACCCCCTCAAGCATCAAACACACCCAATACAGACATTTGTTGTCTGTGTTCCCCCCCCCCCCCCCCCCCCCCCCCCCCCCCCCCCATGTTTACAAATACTGTGTGGGCATTAGCCAGGCCCAACCGTTTAAAACGTGTACTGTATCCTTGTGATTTCTTGGTAATTGCTGGAGCGTTTATATTTAATGAGGAAACTGAAGTCGTGCCATTCAACAGAAACCTGTCCAACTCCGTTGTTAGTGAAATGACTCCCGCGGAATGACCTTCTCGACACGCCTCAGTATATGTTCTGCCTATTTTAATTGCCTTTCTCCTTTTACGCGTCTGGGTTAGCCGACGGCGCTATGACCCAGCAGGGTTCTCTTTTCTCTCGTGCTCCAGCTCAGCGAACCCCGAGCCTGAAGGAGCAGGGAAAGGAAGTCATTAGTGTAGAGTAGTCCAGTTCGGTTGCTGTTGCTGGATATCCTTTCAGATCCTCGCGCAGAAATTCCTGGGATTTTTCCGCTGTTTTCCCCCGCGTGCGGTTTTCTCTGTCGTTCTCCCTCGCGCGCGCGCGCGCGCTCTCTCTCTCTCCGCGTATTCTTCGTATAGGTCGCACTTTCTTTTCAGGAGTTCTCCCTTGGAATTACGTTGTGTTTTCGGAATTTAAAACTGCAAGCTTGCACAAGGAAGACGAGGCATCTAACGGGTCTTTGGAATACTCTTTGGTTATAAATACAGTTGTCGGGCAGGAGAAAACAAAGGAACGCGACTGTTTTCAAGTTTTTTGTTGTTGTTGTATTTCGTTCCGTTACGTTCTGGTCCAGTGTTTTTTATTTTTTGGGGAAAGTATTACGCACGTAACTGGATATAAGTGTTTTTACGAGACAGTGCCACATATACTGTCATATTTTTTTGACATCCTGATCATCCAAGTGAACAAAAAGTTACTGAATGAATATGCTCACCGCCCCGCTGTTACAGTAAAGGGGATTTGTCTGTCTTCGCAGACGCCGTGCTGCGCTAGGGTGATTCGACCGATATATAGCCTGCCGAATGTAGCGGATCGCCCTGTCAGCGCGAGCGCCATTTGGATTATGTGTTGTGCGTTAATTAATCACACCTGGTAAAGTTCCAGATCACCTCTTTTTTTTTTTTTTGTAAAGAAAACATCTCCCGTTTTTTTTTTCGCGCGTCGCCGGATTGACGCGGAGACTGTAGCTATCCGCCGCGGTCGCTCGTCCCGGGTTCGCATTCCGCCCTGCCCCGTTCCGCCCGCTTCTCGGTGAAAATATGCTGCAACATTGAGGGAAGTCGCGAGGCAGTATGACTTGCTCTTGCAACTCTCTTGAATCGGATTTCTCCGCCTATGTAATATCTTGATGCTGGACATTTTTGGTTTACAAATATGATGAAATGGCAGCCCCGGAAGAAGGTAAGATTTTTATTTTAAAAATGATTCAATATTTTTGTGTTACTGTCATGTGGATAATGTCCTTTTTGCAAGGTGAACGGAGTCTCCTTTTCCTCGACAACGTTTACCGAAATCAGTTTAATCTTCTATGAATTTTAACGTGCATGTTTGCTGTTCTTGGTCATGTTTGTTTAATGACCGTATCACTGTATCCCTTTATAATAATCTGAATGTATTGTAGACCTTATCTGTTCACATCAGTCTTCGGTATTTGTGTCAAACAGTGAGCGGTAGTTGTACAAATCAAACTTTCTGTTGATCTTTGTTTAGGGATTTTTTTGTGTGGTTGAGTTGCGTGAATGAGCCAATTGGCCCAGCCGACAAGTAGGCTAAATCATCTGTTTTGAGCGTTCGGGGGTGTAAAGTTGTGAATTTTCATTTGGCCCGGATTAGTATACGCATAGGGGTAGGCTTTACGTGAGGCGTGTAGTGAAGGTGTAAATCGGGGTGTATTCTACGCGTTGGAGGAGAGTGAGTGAGCGGGGGTGGGGTGGGGGGAGTAGGGAGTAGGGGGCGATAACCCTTGGGGGTAGGTGAAGGAAAGCGGGGCGCAGACTTGCCCCGTCGCCCGAGGCTGTTCTGTGTTCGGTACACGACTCTCCGAGGAAGATCACAGTGTGCGGGTGTCTATAAAAAACGACGCTGCACGCGGCGCAGTTGCCCTGGGTCTGCTCCGCGTGCTGGGCGTAATTGCTTTGCGGAGAACTGGAGTGGCGACGTCCGCGTGAATGTGATGAACAGCTGTAACGGGTTTCATTAAGCCAATGCCTCGAGTGTGTTTTTTTTTTGACAAAATGCTTTCATGAATGTTTAATGTTCATTATGATTTTTATAAGAGCTACAGATAAATCACTGCCTTGTATCGCTAGATAATGGATGTTTTTTTACGATAACGACGCAAGATAAGCCTTCAGAATAAATTAATGACGGGATAAGAAACTATACATTAATTCTAACAGTGCATTGTGTTGTATGTTCAGTATCTGACAAGACAAACAACTGCTACATAAAATTCCACGCTCGAGCAGTTGTCACCGTCATTTTTGTACGGTAAGAAGGACCATGCTGCCGGGCTCGCCACGCACGCGGCCAGACTTAATGTCACATGCAGCGCTTTGCACGGGGAGTGGAAATATACGTGCAATAACACTCGCCTCTGCGCTGCTTCGTTTACCCTGCATTTATCGACGCACTGCCGGATGAAAAACATAAAAGACAAGTAAATGTAAAAAAGATGGACTGTTGAAAGTTGAGGGTGTTTTTGATTTCTTCTTACTCAAAGATCGTATAAGATCTTTAAAACTATTCTCTCTCGTATGCGTCTTTAATTATTTTGCAAACCCAGACAACGGATGATCCGTTCCAGGAATCCTACGGTGCAAAAGCGCACAGTCCAAGGTAACGGAAAGGCACAGCTGTTGCAGTTCCCTTGCGCCCCACTAGGGGGAGGTCGTCAGAGGATGAGAAGAGCATTCTCTCCCCGAGAATCAAGTACGAGTTCTGGATTTTTTGCCTACATGCTCGCATTCAGTTCTTCATTCTTTTTTTTTTTTCTTTTTCTTTTTTGAAATCGCGTCATTGGAACAGTCATTAATGAGGCCGATTTCAGCCTGTGCAAGGTACTGGGGATGAAAAGAAATTCTAAGACAAAAGTGCTTTGTGTGTGAGATTATTAACGCAGGGAATTGAAAGCGGCTGCCCTACACGTCGTGAGTCATTATTGCAGCTGCGGCGCACCTCTGCCGGAGAAGAGTCATCCCACAGCCCTCCCCTGAGGGAATTAAAGTCCTCTCTCACCCTCGGAGTTCACGTGCGATGGCTTGGACCTGTGGAGGCCTGAAGAGACAGCTCTTCTGTTCGCTCCTCACTCAGAGCACCAGTTAGATGAAAATGACAAAGGTCTGTTAACCTGATGATGGGGAGGGAGAGATGACTGTGATGCTGCTGTGGCTTCGTTCAGGGGGTGCGAAGCAGCACTCCCCGTTCAGGGCTTCTGTGGGTCATTTTCAGGGGTGCCTGACCCCCGCTGGTCCTCGCTGGTCGTCGCCCGGCTGTAGTAATCGTCTGACCTCTCCGGAGGGACGGTCATGGATGGGAACTGGCAGCTCCCTCAGAATCGGCTGCCTTTTAATACCGCTTTGGAAGCACTGCCCTTCAGACGGTTTGTGAGGTCAGAAGGACCCCCCTCCCCCACCCTCCCTGTCTCTGTGTCTCTGTAACCGGCCCCCGGGGGGGAGGAGGGGGGGTTTGGCATTGCCGCTGTCCTCTGCTGAGCCGGCAAACGGGCGTGACGCGGCTGGACTGCAGCGCACCAGTGAGCGGAATGATGATGATGATGATGATGATGAGGGATAGAAAACCCTAACCCTGTCGGTTGGTGCTGCCATGCCATGTGCAACACCGACTGTCAGCTTCCCCCCCGACCCCTTCTCACAAAAACACACTTTTTTATCTGTTTCTATCGGGCCTTCTCACTCTCTCTCTCTTTCTCTTTCTCTCTCTCTCTGTCCATCCCTTAAGCCGGCTGGAAATCAATACACTGCTCTGGTGAACATTTATTGACGTTCCTGCTACGCTGGTCCTTCGTTGTCTAATAATGGATTACACTAATAAGTTAAACGCTCCATATTTGCGATGTCGGAGGGAGGGAGCGAGGGAGAGAGAGAGAGAGGTGTGCTGTTCAGTCGAAAGGGCAGGGGTTCTTCTGAAACGGTTTCCTTGTTTGCCGCAGATTACCCGGATTTTCTCTCTCAAAGGCCGGCGGGTTGTGCGTTTGAAGCGCGTATTTAAAGGCTGAGCCGCTCCTCTCCAGTCCTAGGAGCTGGTACCGTACGGTACAGTGCGTAAGGCCGCGATCGCGGCTGCGTCCTCAGCTGGAGCTGGGCCCGGGAGTGTCCCATTGGCGGGACTGAAGCGATTCCTGTGTGAGAGGGAGATGGGGAGGGGGCAGCAGAAGATGCCCTGGGTAGCACACATCAGCCAGTGTTACTGCTGTGGAACCCAATGCTAAATTAGTTGTGTACGATGTGTTATTTAAAAAAAATAAATCATCACATGCCCCCCCCCCCCCCCACCCCCTTTCTGTGCACTCCAGCGGTTTGGGAGTCGCTGACACGGTGCTCTGGGGGGTGAGTAATGGTGGCTGAGGGGGCGAGGGGGGGTGGGAGGGGGGCAGGAGTGCAGATTCCAGTGGGAAAATGCGTATATTCGTCATGCGTTCAGTTTGACGCGCTTCACTCCAGATCTCCCGCTCGTCAGCGTTTGAGGTGCCAGAGCTGAACCTCGCATAGTTCTGTCTCCTGAGCCACAGTCACAGAGCCCTGCAGAGCCTGGTAGTAAAAATATAGCCCAGAGATTTTCCCTGGTTCTTCATGAGTAATAAGGAAATTATATTTATCCTCAAACGACTTCAGGGGACCACAAGTGTTTGGCTTTATTGCTGAACATCCTCTTGTGCTGTCAGCTGTTGAAGCTGGAAAAAAAGACCCTTGATGTGTGTGCTTATGACATTCCCAAGTCCCCTGCCTCTGGTTCAGGCCTTTAATGTCTAAAAAAGCCAGTGTTTCTTGATTAATTGATTAATGGAAAAACTCACATCATTGAATAGGCGTAGTTCGGGCCCAGTCAGGATTTGATCCTGGACTCTCCAGTCGGGGTTCTCCCTGGAACCCCATCAACTCTCCACAGAAATTATTTGTCAGAAGCAAGCTTGTACTTTGCCTTTTTGAGATGTTTCTACTGTCACTGGATATTTCCCTGTCACGGTTCACAGCCTGTTCAGAGTTGTGAGGGTCCTCTGCCCGTTTGTTTCGGTGGCGGTTTTGACTCACGCGCTGGCGGTAAGCCGTGCCACCTGTGCGCCAGGTAGAGGTGTACCGCCGCGCGGGACCGGAGGTTCGGCCGCTGGGGTTCTAACTCCGTCTGGCGTTCCCTCTCCGGCGATCCCGCTGCGGATCCTCGTAACCGAGGAGCGTTCCCTGCTCCGGTTTTTAACGTGTGATTCCAGCGCGTTTACGAGGCTCCTGGAGAAAAGGCCGTCTGTCCTCGGGCGCTGGATCAATCTCTGCTGGGCCTCCAGGCTGGCAGCCGTGCCCTTTCCGAGGGAGATCACAATACGTTCCTTCTTTTTTTATACCGCTTTTTTTATCTTATTTTATTTTATTTTTTACTTTGTCGACTAGAGATGGGGAAAGCTGAGAGGGTTACAGATAGGCATGGGACCACAGCTCAGCAAAGTCCCCCGTGGTGGGGAATCGCCCCCCCCCCCCTCCCCCCCGATCTGCACGGGTGTGGGTTTAGAGTTTTCCGCCCTACGGACTACGCCGTGTGGTCTTCCCGGTCAGGGAAAATCCCCATGCATCCTCCCGGAAAAGATGTGAGGAGACCCAATCACAGTGCGGGATGGTCCTGAGATTCCGGGTTTGTGATTAGTTCGGGAACGCTCAGGCGGAAGACCGGGAACCACCGATCGGAATTGCTGAAGGAAAACTGCGGAATTTTATCGTGCCGCAGAGTTACTGCAGATCCTGAGAAACACAAGCCTGTCGGGAATGGGTGCTGTTCGGAAGCGTTCATTACGTGAAAAGTGATGTCAAAACAAACCCGTTTTGATGATGAAGTCCTTTATTTATTTGAATCCTTACTCACATTACTGAATCCTTTTTAAAAATAGGCTTCTCTTACCCTGTATCTTTAACTTCATAACCATTAATCAAAGCAGAGAAAGTCTGGATCCTGTCGGAACATTAATTAATTTTCTGTTCTACATGGGTTTTCTGAGCAATACATCTTTTCACTGACACCTTTTATCTTTTGTGAACATTTTCATGTGTCTGGCCTTCTTTGTAAATCAGAGATTTTGAGTTTCCTCCCCAGTTCTGCTGAATCCTGACGCTTTGACAGTACACTCGTTTTGCAGGTGTGACAAATTTGAGTTTTAATTCTCATGCAGTCACGTTTGTCATCGCTGATGATGACCTTTTAAAGACAGCGTAATTTTGGGAGCTAATTCCGGGTTCTGTTGACCCGTCTGTCGGTTTGAGGTTTTTTATCTCTTAACATTCCACTGTATCCCAGTTACCTCGGTGATTGACAGATGTGGGTGTGGTCATGGCCTGTGTGTGACTCCGCCCAGCCTGCCATTTGGGGACGAGACCATGTGATCCAGAAACAGGATTTTATGAGCGGTTGCCTGGAGACGGCCCACAGCTAAAGGTCCCCATTTTGGCTGCATGTCCTGTTCTTGGATGGAAAAATCCAGGTTACAGGATGGAATGAGAGTCCTCAGGGGAGAAAGAGAGGGAAGAGAGAGAGAGAGAGAAAGAGAGAGAGAGATGTGAGTGAAAGAGAGAG
This sequence comes from Anguilla anguilla, assembly GCF_013347855.1. Classification (NCBI taxonomy): domain Eukaryota; kingdom Metazoa; phylum Chordata; class Actinopteri; order Anguilliformes; family Anguillidae; genus Anguilla; species Anguilla anguilla. Next base: position 1,489,708 of record NC_049210.1, read on the forward strand.
AGATACAGAGAGATATGGAGAGAGGGAGAAGGAGGGGGGATGGGAAGAGAGGGAGGGAGAGGAGGACAGAATGGTGTCCAGGAACGGGACAGTCGTAGGGAGGGGTGGGGGTGGGGGAGGGGCTGGATAATTAATGATGGGGAGCGATAGCACCTGCTGTTCCTCAGAGCACTGGGCCGAACGGAGCGGGACAGGCCTGCGTGCCCCAGGCCCTCATACCCCCCCCCCCCATCCCGTCAGTAATTTATGAACCCCCCCCAACCTCCCATTCTTCCATCTCATCATCCTTCTGAGAGAGACTGAGTGCCATGCACAGACGTACAGAAACCCGCTGTTATTATACCCACTCAGTATGAGCCACGCCCCCCCCGAAACCCCAAAACTCACCTCCACTCACATCTCAAATAGATTTTTGAGATTTCTGTGGTGAAATATTTATTTTCTGTAGGGACCCGGGGGGGGGGGGGGGGGGGGGAGTGGACATGCCTCATCTCACCATGCAGCAACAAGCCACAAACATGAGCCTGTTTATCTGCCCTGAGTCTGAAGCTGATTTTAAATGATGCTTTTCAGATAGAGAGCGAGAGAGAGAGAGAGAGTGAGTGAGTGAGTGAGAGTTATGGAGGGAGAGATAGAGATAGAGAGGGCTCAGGAGGGAGGGAGGGAGGAAGAGAGAGAGATTGAGAGAGAGATAAACAGGGGGATTGCTGGTACTCATCCATCAATTACATGCTGATGGTGAAAACCTCCAGGCACTGTGGTCATCCCGGGCTTGGCAGTTAGCCATGCTGGGAAAACAGAAGCTCCCATTGGCTGCCCCCAGGGCAGCGTTAACCAATCACCTGCTGATCTGCAGGCATCAGTACACACACACACACACACACACAGAACCACACAACTTTGGCTTCCACAGAGCATTACAATACTAGACCATTTTTTGAGAGTCTGAATGAGAGAGAGGAAGGACAATCTGCGAGAGGAGAGGTGAGTGAAAGAGGAAGAGAGAGAGAGGGAGAGGGAGAGAGAGGGAGAGAGTGTAAATAAAGGAGGGAAAGAGAGAGAGAAGGGCTTCTGAAGGTCACCGGAGACTCTAACATCCCCCACTCTCCCAATTCTGTATTCCGCTTTCCTTCCAGCAGAATATGCCGTATCTACGCTTCTCTAACCTTCAGGTGAGAAACATGCTGATACTTCAGCTCCCCGCAGAAGGGGAGAGCAGCGTGGGACGCACCCGGGAAAGCTCGGCACGAAGGGTCGATTCAGTGACATCCTGCGCCAAAAATGACTCTCCCTGTCTGGAGTACTTCGCCATGTGTGCATGCGTTCGTGCGTGCGTGCATGTGTGCGTGCGTGCGTACATGTGTGCGTGCGTGCGTGTGTGCGTGCGTGCATGTGTGTGCCACAGCTATGAATGATACTTTATACCCTTTCCAGTGGCAAAGAACATCATTTCCTGAGGTCATACATTCATGCACGAAGATCACTCTCCCTAAGATGGCACTCCCAAGTTCAATAAAAACCCACATTACTACCAGGAAGTGAACTGCGCCATAACCAATATTATTTTTGCACGTTTCATTGGATGAAACTGATCGCAAACCTCTTTAATTAACGAATAATTGGATGATTATAGAGACTCGCAAATTAATCTTACCGTGTCGGAGTTTAATGAATTCGTATGTGCGTCTTTGTTGCGTGTGCGCTGAAATTACTGCCAGGTGTGCAGACGTTTCCTGTTTACAGAAAATGTTTTACGTTTTTATAACTTTGAATAGCTATTTGACATTTGAAATTTAAATATGATACAGTGCTGTATTAGAAGTGCTGAGTGAAAATAAGCAGCAACAGCGCATGTAAAAAAACAAAAAAACATTTCTCCCCATTTGACAGTGCATCATCGCGACGTTTAGCATACCCAGAAAACATGTCTAGACTCTTTCCAGCAAAAGGATTCACAGAGCCAGTGATTTAAAAACATTATTTTGATGTAATTGTCCAGCGTATGATTGCTGAATGCTTGACAACCAAAAGCGTCGCGTTCAAAATTGGCCTTGACAGACGGCTGAAAATAGAATGGTTCGCTTCGCTCGCGGGAGCGACAGAAGAGTTCCAGCGGGGTTTCAGATCAGCGCTGGAGCTCTAATCACCAGGACGCTCTGCGAGGAGAGCGGTTTTAGCCGTCGCTGTCGTAATTATACATTATTAATTACGAGGTTGTAATTTTCACTCAACTGCGGCGTTTATCTTTTTAACCTCGGACCGAAATTGCTTGAAGATCTCCTGGTGGTTTTTGAAATTAAAACGGCTCCATAACGTTTTAGGAAATGAAGTTAATTAGAACAGTATTTCTCCCATGTTGCAGCGGAGTTGAGGCAGTAACGCAGGTCAAAGGTCACACCTCTGGTGTTTGGGGAAGCAGGGAGGTGCTTATTTTCCTCTTCAGTCATTCAAATAAATTAATTTAATAATGATTCCTCAACTGAAGAATCCTTGAGGCCACATTCTGTCCATTTTTAGATAGATTGATTTACAGAAGGGAAAATCTTATGAGACCTTGACTTGGACTTGCAGCGGGTAGAAATCTTAAGAGACCTTGATTTGCAGAAGGGAGAAATCTTATGAGATAGATGTGATAGATCTGAAAGAAAGATAGTCTGAGACTGGATAAATGTTGGCCAGCCACACACTGCAATTTTTTAACGAGGAAAAGTAATCAATCCAGGCTAGATTAATGGATTGTAGATCAACCTCAGTGGCAGAAACCTTTGATTGTCTGTGCTTCTGGCTTTTCAATGCACAAGGGCAATTGGATAATTTCATTGACAAATAGTAACAGCAATATTGGGCTTGCGCTGGTCAATAAAATAATTTGCTGAAAAGACAATACAGTACATTATTCTGCTGCTGGTTTCAGAATATTCACAAATGGCTGTGCCTTTGTGATTACCACAGAGTTCTATCAATCAAAACTTATTTATGAATCCCAAATTACGCTCATTTACCATTCTCTCACCATTCTTTCTGATTTATTTTGTTAATTTCACCGACCGACCAAGTGAGACGTTCTTGTGCATGTATGTAAATGGTAAATGGACTGCATTTATATAGCGCTTTTATCCAAAGCGCTTTACAATTGATGCCTCTCATTCGCCAGAGCAGTTAGGGGTTAGGGGATAGGTGTCTTGCTCAAGGACACTTCGACATGCCCAGGGCGGGGTTTGAACCGGCAACCCTCCGACTGCCAGACAATCGGTCTTACCTCCTGAGCTATGTCGCCCACAATGTGCGTGCGTGCGTGCGTGCGTGCGTGCGTGCGTGCGTGCGTGCGTGCGTGCGTGCGTGCGTGCGTGCGTGCGTGCGTGCGTGCGTGCGTGTATGTATGTGTGAGTGTGTGTGAGTGAGAGATGCTGTGCATGTATGTCTGTGTGCGTGCATGTGTATGTATAGTGTGTGTTTATAGTGCGTGTGTGTGTGAGTGTATGTATAGTGTGTGTGTGTATAGTGTGTGTGTATAGTGAGTGTGTGTATTGGTGTGTGTGTTGCTGTTTCCTGTCCAGCCTAAAGCAAGTGCACTTCCTCAGTCCAGGTGAAGTGAGGAAGTGTTTTACTGGCCGTTGTAAAAAGCAGGAAAGCGAGTTTATGGTCTCATTTCACACTCACCTCGGGGTCTATCCCGAGTTTTTATATCAGGGCCGTTCAGATTACACTCTCACGCGGCGTATGAGCATTTATGCTGAGCACACAGTTGTGCTGTGCTTCTGGGGTTCTGGGGCAGATAGATCCTTTGTGTCTTATTGTGCACAGAAACAGGCTGTGCCTCCCAACTAGCTCCTCCATAGCGGTCGGATTAGACCTTCAGGTTACCAGCCCAGCTCTCTAACCATTATACTACATTACCCACGCAGTGCTGGGCATTGGAAGGTGCTTTGGACACTGAGGACTTGAGTGCCATTAACCTGAAGCTGTACTTTCCTCTCATTACCTCACTGACTTTACACAGTACCTGAATGTTCCCAAAGTCCTCTAGCACAAATAGAGCTGTGGATTTCACCTGTGCATTACCTGCCTCTCTCTCTCTTTTAGTTTTCTTCTTCTACCTTTTCTCAGCTGCAGTTCTTTTTTTCCCTCATTTTCAGTCTCTTATGTCTTTGACTTTCATTTTTTAGCTGTTCCTCTTAAGAGTTTGAAGAGCATGTTTTTTTTTTTTGGGGGGGGGGGGGGGGATTTTAAATTGTTTTTTTCAAAGTTCAGAGTCAGTGTTCTATAACTCCGTTGCTTTCTGTTTCCCAGCAGTGATTGTGACATCAGCATTAGAACGTTCAGTTTAGAACCTTAAAGGGTCAATGCCCCGTTGGCAAGCACTGCATGGAGCCTCAGCTGAGGGGAGGGGTGACACTCTCTTTCGTTGTCATGGGTTACACACTGACCCCCCCCCCCACCCTCCCCAGGACCCTGCCCTGCCTCTCCAGGATTTTATTTTACGGTAAAGGGGTCAGTGCCTGGACATCTACACACCGGGAAGCGCACCTCTGGCCTGGCTGGGGGCGGAGTTTAATTGGGGACCTGCGGAGGTCAGATATTAAAGCTGGAGCCCGTCAGCTTTACGCATACAAATGTGCGCAACGTCTTAATCCTTCCCCACCCCTCCTCTACCCACGACCGGTGCAAATAAATAACGCTGCCATCTTGTCTTGTAAGAGCTGTAAAAAAAGATGGCTTTGGAGAGGGAGAGAGAGAGGGAGGGAGTGCAGGAGAGAGGGAGAGGGAGAGAGGAAGGAGGGGGAGAGGCGGTGTGGTAAAACTGAAAATTGTGACTACATTGAGACAAACAAAACCTCACATTTATTACATCTCTCCCCCACTTGCCTACACACTGTGGACCCTGCCCGCCACCCCTCCCCCATGTCCTTATTAGTGCAGTATGCAGCAGACCAGAACCCAGAGGTCACTTTATGACACTTGTGTGCTGAAGAAAAATACTGTTCACAGTTCCAGTGGAGGCCTCATATTCCATGCAGTGGGTGAAGCCTGTCTTTCATAAAAGTAAATATAGAGTCCGGGCTGCTGTCCTCCCAAAGCACTCTGGGTATTCTGCGCAGGCCACGCGCTGGCTGCTGGCTCAGTGCTGAAGCGCTGCCTGTACAGGTGAGGGTGCGTTTAGCGCCTCAGACTCCTGTGTAGGTGTGCGGTCCCCGCTCCAGGCTGCCCGGCCGTGCCCATTAGCATGGCACACGCCGCGCCACAGCTGCAGTGAAGAGCCTGCGATCGCACGTCTCCCCGCCCGGCCTGATTGGCACTTAAAAAGGAGCAATCACTCGAAGGAGCGAAGCGCTACGACGCAATTTACGGCGTTTGTGTAGGTCCTCAGGTGTGAAATTACCCGCGTGATTAGTGACGCTCGGTGTGTGTGATCCTACCTCGTCATCGTGGGGAAAGGAAAGATGTCAGACGAGTGGAAGCGGGAGGGCTGCCAAGGTGTTCAGTGCCAGGCTGAGGGTCTGATGCAGCAGGGTGGTTTTTTTCCCGCTGGCACAGGTGGCAGCGCCTGGACTTGAGACTCTAGAGATACCCCTGAGGGGGAAGGGGGGGGGGGCAGAGGGGGAAGGTTGTATAACCCTAACCCTTTGAACAATAGTTTTTTTGGGAATGTTTTTCTATTTTCAGAGTTCTAAGTCAGTGTTCTAGAACTCCACTGCACTCTGTCGCCAGCAGTGATTGTGACATCAGCATTAGAATGTTCGGTTAAGAACATTTCTGATCGCATGTTTGTGACATCACACTTGCGATCCTAAGTGGGAGGTGGGGGGGTGTTGTTGTCATAGTTATGCTGTGGAAACCTAACATGCCCTAGGCCTGTATGTGCTGCAGTCTCCAGTCCAGCATCCGCTGTCAGAGTTTAAAGTGGCCGGCTCATTTTTCCCAAACGTGTTTGTCGTTATCGAGCTGCGTTTTTCTGTCTTCTGCAATTTCCCCGTCTCCGTCAGCGCGATCGGCGTTTAAAAGCGCGTCGCAAAATCGTTTTCTAGTTTTCCCCCCAAAATTGGGTCATTTTCTTTTTTTCTTTTAAAAAAAATTCCGTCTGCAGAAAATATTCATTGAGAAGTGTCGGGTGGCGGCCTGTTTATAAATGGAACAGATTCAGTGTTGCGTTTTTGTGTGAGTACCTGTGCAGGGGGGGGTGGGTTTAGAGAGGGAGGGGGCACTGCGTCTGGTGGGTGGAGGGTTTGCGTGTTACTGGTGTTACAGCTGTCTGAATCAGGGATGTGTGTCAGGGCACTACATTGATTTTTATAGCACGGGGGGGGGGGGGGGGGGGGGGTTACTCCACCCTGTCTCACTCAACACTGTCACTGTCACTTCGATTTATAGAGCACTTGGGGAGAGACGGAGGGAAGGAGGAGGAGAGAAAAAAAGACAAAAGAGAAAAGACATGGGGAAGGAGGGGAAGAGAGCAAGAGAGGGTGGGGGAGAGAGGGAGAGAGGGAGGGAGGGAGAGAGAGAGAGAGAGAGAGAGAGAGATAGAGAGAAGCAGGGCTTTGGGATGACCGTGTCTAGTCGCTCAGCAGCGACCCCCCCACTGGTGAGTCCTGCTGGATCGGCCGTTCCAAACTGGGAGAGAAAAGGAGGTAAAGAAGGAGGAAGCGTCTCTCTGGCCCTTTAAAAAGAGGCGTGGCTCGGAGCCTGTGGGGCCAAGCAGAGGCCGGCGGCAGCAGGTGTCTCTGCCTCTGCCACCCCGCCGCCCCGCCGCCCCGCCACCCCTCATTTATTTGCGCTAATCGCAGAACAATTGAATTAGCGGGGCGCGTTCCGCTACCAGCAGCGACCTGGCACCGCTTTCCAAATTTACTTAGTTTCGTTAATTTTTTTTTTTCCTGAAGCAGCAGCTTAATGCGCCAAGTGTGTGAATCCTTCCCTGCGTGTGAATCCTTCCCTGTGTGTGAATCCTTCCCTGCGTGTGAATCCTTCCCTGTGTGTGAATCCTTCCCTGTGTGTGAATCCTTCCCTGTGTGTGAATCCTTCCCTGTGTGTGAATCCTTCCCTGCGTGTGAATCCTTCCCTGTGTGTGAATCCTTCCCTGGCTCCCACCGGCACCTGGAAATGTCCTTTTCATAAAACATTTGTCCAAACTGGTGGGACATGGGTGTTTTTTTGTGGTTGACAGTGCCATTTATATTTAGCTATTTAACACACTATTATCCTGAGTGACTTGTACAGCTTATTTTGGATTGATTTTTTTGCACAAATCCATGATGCTGGAAATGCTGAAGCAGCTCAGAATCTTTGTTCTCTTATTGGCTGTGCCTCACCTGGGAACTGAACCTGCAACTTCTGAATCATTGGGCCAGGTCCCTAACCAATAACTCATCACTCTCTCATATGCTGTCCTGGTATCAATGTGTTTGTCTGATATTTAGGCAGGAAGGAGCGTCCACATTATCACAATGCATTTGGGAGTGTACTTAATAAGAGGGTGAACTTGGCGGATGTTGAAAATGCACTTCTTGTACGTCTGGATAAAAGCGTCTGCCAGATAAATGTCATGTAATGAAACGCAGCGGAACACGGTGCCGCGTACAAGCGTGTGGTTTTTTTTTTAATTTCAAACTGTCCAGTTGCTACACACTGGCGGTGGGTGAGATGAGCTTCTGCCCTCATCACTGTAAAGCACTTTGAGCATTCAGAAAAGTGCTGTATAAATGCAACGATTCATTCATTCATTCATTCATTCATCCATCCATCATCTCCACTGCTCAGCCCCTTTCATCCCCAGGCCTGTTATGGGAGGCAGTTCCACAGCCTGAAAGACTCTTGATTCCCATTTTATTTCCCCCCTTTGTAATGAATCCAGTGCAAATCAGAAGAAGAAAAAAAGAAGCGAAGCAGCGGAGCGTTCTGCGCGAGTCACGCTGGCTGCTCGCGCGTGTTTCACGCAGTTCATTAGTTATTGATGCGCTCGTTTACTCGCTTCAATCAAGGTGCGTCTGAGGCGCCTTCCTGTTTGTGAAATTAGTGTCAGATTATCTTGTTTGAGCGCTGTGTCCCTGTTATTCGAGTGATGGGGGAAGTCCCTTGTGTGTGTTTTTTTTCCCTGAAGAGGGACTGGATTGGTTTTCGGGGGAAACCTGATTAGGCTACTGTTCGAGTTAATTACAGCAGGTTTTTTTTTCCTCCTCTCCCGATCTTTGTATAATCTAATTACACGACGGCTGGTTTTCCAGTCCTATGAAATGAAATCCTAACCGCTCCCCGGGGGGAAGCGTGGAGCGGAGCGCCGGGAACGCTCCCTCGTATCCCGGAGGAGGCGGGGGAGGGACCGGAACGCCGTCTCGGAATACCGGCCTGTATTTACCGCGCCATTTGTGTGACGCTTCGCCGCTCGCGGTGAGAAACAGCGCCGACGCCCTCCTAGCCGACGCCTCCGCTCTCTGTGACTGACGGGACGCAGCGGTGCAGTTACGGGGTACAGGGCTCGTAATGTGGAGGTTGCGGGTTTGATTCCCAGGTGTGACCCTTCCTTGAGCAACACGCTTAACCAGCTGCAGGTATCCAGCTGTTTAAATGGATGCCATGCAGCTGTCTAAATGGATACTGTGTTAAAAATGTGCACGCTGTGAAAGTCTCCCTGGATAAGCGCATTTGCTAAATGGGCTGTGATGTGATGAGAGAGAGGGAGGGAGGGAGGGAGGGAGGGAGGGAGGGAGAGAGAGAGAATCCTCCCTTACTCTCTGGCTCTGCACAGTGACCCAGCAGGGCAGGTGGGGTGCTGGGTCTGTGACTGCAGGTCTGGGAACTGGGCCTAGTGCTGATCAGCTGGTGCACGCTCTGGGGAAGCTCATGGTAGAGCAAAGACTGTGGAAATCTAATTGCAGACAGACGGCGTGTCTGAACCTGTGTAACGTTAGTAACCATTGTGTAGAAGTTTATGAAATAACTGTCATGAATATTGGTGAGAATAGAGGACCCTTTCTTCACGGATTTTTACTGGTGTCTAAAGGGTTTTTTATCGCTTTTAAATCCACCCCTCACCCCCTTTCTCAAATACCACCACCCCCCCTTCCCCACCCCAAAGCACACAAGCCTGACACAGTCTGCCACTGCCATCTTGAGAAGCTGGTGGGTAGGGTGGGGGGCGGCGGGGGGGGGGCGGAGCAGATTGCCTTTAATTTGTCTCCATTAATCAGACCCTCCTCCCCGAGTCTGCACAGACTTCCTGTGGGGGGGGGGGGGGGTCGGGGAGGGTATCAGACGGCCGGTAGCCCCAGACGGGGCTGGGATGTGACAGTAATTGGCTGATTTGGGGCTCGAGGGGGAAGGGGGGGGTCCAGGGGCCTTCCCTGTAATTACCCAAAGTGTAAGTACGAGACACCCCAGCCTTTGTGTCTTAAGTGGGGCCAATTGGGGACCCCCCCTTTTTACACCGAGCCCTGCACCCCCTTCTCTTATCCACAGGATGCCTGGGGAGACATTACAGCCCTGTGTGTGTGTGTGTGTGTGTGTGTGTGCAGGCAAAACCCTGCTTTTCCCCCTCTCATCTTCATCAGACAAACAGCTCACACCTCCTTTAATGAGCAAATACATTTCTGTTTAAAATGTTGAGTGAATACATTTCTCTTTATGTAAAATGTGAACAGACGCACGTTCAAAATGTCCCATAGTTTGGAACATCACAGCGTCCCCCTGTCCCAGTCATTGTCTGCGCTTCTACCCCAGAGGCCTCTGGGGTAGAAGCGCAGGCTAATCCCCTCTTTCACTCGCGTTTGTGTGTGTGGATATTGCATGACTGGTGGTGGCTTTGGCCCCCTGCGTTTGCTGAGATTAACCCTCTTATTTACCCCCCCCCCCCAGTTAATTGAAAGCCTTCATAGCCGACCGCTCACAAAAGGCCCCTTTCCCTGGAACGTTTCCCTCTCCGCGGATCCTCTGTGCTGTAACTCTGCACGTTCAGCGAACAGGAAACGGGGAATAGAAAGGGATGCGTCAAAATCTCCGTTACTCAACCTGCCAGTTTGACGGTCAGGTGTAATACGGAGGTGTGTGGAGAGACGGTCTGAAAATGCAGATGAGGGATCGCGCCTGTCATTTCCACACCTGTAGTAGTATTAAAAGAAAAGCGGCTCCATTCCGCCTTCATTTAAAATGGTTTCACCAGAGAGTGCGAGCAGCCAATCAGCGGGACATACGGGATGAGCTTACGCTGTTTATTACTCATCTGAAACAATCATTCTCCCGGCTGTCGGGAAACGTCTGTGTTTTTGAGGAGGGCCGCGGCGCGTGGACAGAGTGCCAGAGCAACGGGCTCCTGTTCTCTTGCGTAAAAACCCGGGATATGAGAATGATTTTTTTCACGGATTTCTAGGCCGTGGTAATTGAATTTCTTTCCGGGGCAAAATATCCAGGATTTTCCTTTTTGAGGCTTTCACCAAATTCACCCCCCCCCACCCCATTCACCCCCCCATTCCTCGACTCACTGCCAGAGTTGGGGAACAGGAGATTGACGGAGCCGTAGAAACATCGGGGAGACGGTTCAGATATAAAAGTGATAACCGCCCTCTTTGATTTATTTTAATTCCCGCTCTTTCTTAGAAAGTTCCGTCTCTGGAACCGTCTATTTTAAAAAGCCCCCCCCCCCCACAGCTCGGGCGCAGATAGGGGTGCGTGTCAGAATCCGTTCCCCCGCGTCGCCCCCAGATGAGTTCCCCTTATCGCCCGCCTAATTTCATGCCGACTTCTTGGAGGGCGCTTCAGAAATAATAAGATACTATCAGTGGTGAAGGGCTGGAAAAAACCAGGCGCTGGAGAACTCTCTCTCTCTCTCTCTCTCTCTCCCTCCCTCCCCCTCTCCTCTCCTCTCCCCTCCCCTCCCCAGGGAAGAATGCTCGTGATCCCAGGCCTTCAACCACCCCCCCACCCCCGCCCCCACCATTTTATTTAAAAAAAATGTTTTATACATCGCTCTGTCTGTAAAGGCAATAATAGCCTGCATCGACTCCCACTTACACTGCGTATTAGACGCATGCTATTCGTACATTACTTTATGATTGGATTGCGGATGCCTGAGATGCTTGTGTGTGCTTCATTAGCTCAGGGATTTTATTTGATAATTAAAAAAGGGTTGAACCGCACTCATCCTGCTGTAATTGTTGCACTTTGCGAGGGGGGAGGGCATCGGTGGGGGGTGGGGGGGCATTGTGGGTCTTTTTGTGTCAGGCAGGAGTGGGAGGAATGGTTGAGATAATAAATGTGTATTAGTGTGTTAAGAGAGCCAGAAATTAAATGTGTCTGCATGTGTGTGTGTGTGTGTGGGTGCATACGTATATGTGAGTTTTTTATATGTGTTTGCTTGTGTGTGTGTGTGCATGTGTGTGTGTGTGTGTGTGTGTGTGTGGGTGCATATGCATATGTGAGCATTTTTTATATTTGTGTGTGTGTGTGTATGTGTATGTATGTGTGTGTGTGTGTGGGTGCATACGAATATGTGAGAGTTTTTTATATGTGTTTGCTTGTGTGTGTGCATGTGTGTGTGTGTGGGTGCATATGTATATGTGAGAGTTTTGTATATGTGTGTGTGTATATGTGTGTGTGTTTGTGTGCATGCCTGTGTGTGCGAGTGTATGCTTTGTGTCTATCAGGCTTCTCTTCCGGTGGAGTGACAGCCCCAGCCCCAGATCTTGTGTTTGGGTGCAGTCGTGAGCGGCGTCGCCGTGCCGATGGGCTGTGGAAACAGCAGAATGTCAGAGGGCAGCAGATTGGACATTAGGCCGGATTGTCAGGCACGTGTCGGCTGATTGGTTTATGCAAATTAGCTTCAGCGCTAGCTGGGGAAAAAGGAAATGTTTTTTTTTGTGAAGAGGACACCTGCTCTATTAACCCTGTTGTGTGTTTCTGTGTGTGTACGTGCGTGCGTGCATGTGAGTGTGTGAGTGTGTGTGTGTGTTTGTAGGTGTGTGTGTGTATGTGTATGTGCGTGTGTACACAGTTTTCCTCTTCCCCTTATCCCGGGATGAGGCTCAAAGTGACTCTGTGACCCCTTGTGCCTGGCAACCAGGGGTCATGGGAGGGGTGAAAGTGGGTTGCAGGTACGGTTCATGGGAAATGTAGTTCCTCATTAAGTGGGCTGTGGGCTCCTAGAGACGCTGATCTGTCCACCCCCTCTAATTGCATTTAGATCTAATAACCGTGGCATATGTGCTGTCATGGAAACAGGCTTTCATCATCCCCTTCAAACGAGTGCTGCAAACTTTACAGCACTACGGAGGGAGGAGGGAGAGAGCGCTCCTGTGCCGGGCGCCTTGGCAACGACCTCGCCGCGACCTCCCAACCCGGCCGCGTCTGACCGAGCGCGTGTCTGGCAGTCTCCGCGGTCTCCGCGGCCTTTCCGGAATGTTCCGGCGCTGCTTCCTGTCAGTCGGACGTCGGTGCGCCGGTCTCGTAAATGTTTAATTGTGTTGGATGTAAGAGATCGTCCGCAACTTGTCGAGATTAAATATTAAAGAGTCTGAGGGCTGTCCTGATGGGCCCGGCTGCTGTATGATTCATCTCTCCGCTTTTTTTTTTTTTTTTGGCGAATGAGGTCAGTTGTTCCCTGGATGAGTCCAGCACTCCTGCCACTGTGGAGTTTATCTGGGCTGGCACTGCCATGCGTGCTAAGCACTACCACAGATGCTATAGATCCCCTAGATCAGTCAATAATCATCCTTCTGCTTTAGCTGTAACTTCCAGTTTTGATACATTTAATAAAGGAGTGTGACCAAGTACAGCCCTGCAGTAATGGATGTCCTGTACTGTAATCATCCTGAACCTCTTGTAGGTAAGAGGCTGAGAGGATGGATGTAGCACAGAGTTGCGTATCTGGTGTGTCTGTAGGATCTGTGGCAGGGCTGTGCAGAGTGGAAACAGTGTATTGACACAGGCTGGAGGAACCCTGGGACTGAATGCCAGCCGCAGGGCATCGTGCCACCCACCGTTCCTCTGCAAACGTGGAGAGAAATGGCCTCCTACGCTTACAAGCCTGAGAGAGAGAGAATGAGAGAGAACATGAGAGCGAGAGAGAGAGAGAGAAAACGAGGGAAAATGAGAGGGAGAGAGAGAGATTGAGAGAGAGAGAAAACGAGGGAAAATGAGAGGGGGAGAGAGAGAGATGGAGTTTCAGCGGTGATGAGGATACCAGAGAGGGACTGGAAGCAGGGGAGGGGAGGTGGCAGGAGGGGGAGAGTGGCTATTTTTAGGAAATTGGTGGTACCTGTGCCAGGCCTCTGAAGTCTGGCCCATGCCACCCCCCCCATCCAAACTCCAGAGCAGTAGCAGGCCCCGTACGGCCCCCACAGGACTCTGTGTGACGACTGCACTGGGCCCAGTCTGTACCCCGCCCCCCTTGTGATCCATCGAGTGGGAGAAATGAGGGGTGATTATGCCAAATAAAGACCCCGTTCTGAATCAGCAGTAGACTGACGGGCGCTTCTCACATCTCACCCCCATCTCACCCCCCCCCCGTCCCCCCCTCCACCCCCGTAAGTGCTAAGCCCGCCCCTTTGATGGGGATTGATTTCCTGCGATGGAAAAAGGAACAGCAGGGAGGGTGCAGTGTGTGTGTGTGTGTGTATCTGAGTGTGTGTGAGTGTGTGTGTGCGTGTGTGTGTGTGTGTGTGTGTGTTTGTGTGTGCGTGTGTGTGTGTGTGTGTGTGTGTGTGTGTGTGTGTGTGTGTGTGTGTGTGCGTGCGTGTGCGTGCGTGTGTGTGTATGTCCCCGTGGCTTTTCTGTTTTATTTTCACTTTTTTGTTTTAACACAACACAACATTATGACGAGAACAGGCCATTCAGCCCCACAATGCTCGCCATTTTCCTGACTAAATTAGTGCTCTGATTACCTACAGACTAGATAGTATCTAACACCGTATCAAGCCTAGTCTTGAAAACCCCCAGAGTTTCTTTTTATTTTATTTTATTTTATTTTATTTTATTTTATTTTATTTTATTTTATTTTAAACCTGTAACCCGGTCGAGCCCGAGGAACCCAGGAGTGCTTCAGCGCGTGACCAGCTGCTGTAACGGAACTAAAGTTAAACGGGGAGGGTGATGAGGGAAGCCAGCGCACCCCTGCGCCTCCCCGAGGGTCAGGAGGGAGCGCCGCTATCTCCAATCGTTTTGGGGGAGTGCGGGATCAGCCCCACAGCCCCCCGGTCCCCCTCCCCGGTCCCCGTCCCTGTCCCGGATGGTTCTGGGTGGCTTATCTGAGCCCCGCGGCTCATAATGGGATTAATGGGTTTTTGTTTTTTACACACCCCCCCCTCATACCTCTCAGGGTTCCCACGCTCTGTCCTCAGCTCACTCAAGGACCTGGAACTCCTTCAAAATTCCCAAACTGTCTGAGGTACTTTTAAAGCACTCGCATTTTTATTTTATTTTTTTGAGAGAGGTCTTTTGGAGATCATCTCCTGAAGCTTCTTGTCCTCGTGCACATTAAAGTTACGGCCTTCGCATTCAGTTTGAACCGATTCTGGGACAGCAGCCACAACCCGCTCTGAACGGTGAGGAGATTGGACTGAGGTTGAATGAGCTGATTCTGGGATATTCACTCAAAAGGACAGAGAAGGTTTTTTTCCTGTTATTTCATTGATTGTCTGTCACACTCCTGATGCAGGACCCTGTACATTTTCAAGGGTCCTGGAGTTTTTGGGAATGGTACGTTGACTGTACCCGTGAGCAGGCGGTATGAGGGAGCTGACTTCCAGAAGCGGTGTGAGCGGGTCATTTGGGGGGCTGGACGGGGGTGACGGGGTTTACTGAAGCAGCTGTGGCGGTCTCCCGCCGCTCGGTGGTGAGTCAGACCCCCCCCCCCCCCCCGCCCCCGCCCCCCCCGCCGCCCGTCTGCAGCTGCGATTGGCGCATTCCTCCCCGCAGTAAGCGTGTCTCGCCCGCGTGGTCGCCGTGCCAACCCGTGAGCTCGCGGTAGAGATAGCGTGGCAGACGCTAACACACGCGCGGCTGCTATGGTCCGCGCGAGCCAGACGTCTCCGGGGCGACGGCCAATCCGAGCGAACACGGCTTACAGAACAGAACCCGAAACAGCTGCCGGGCCTGTCCCGGGGGTGGAGCGAGACAGAGAGAGGGAGAGAGAGAGAAACAGAGAGAGAGACTCTTGGACGTCTCACAAAGGGAAGAAGAGTTCAGGTCTGGAAGTTTGTAGTTGTGGGGCGGGGGGGGGGGGGGGGGGCAGACGGAACAAGGTGAGGTAATGTTTGGGATGTAAAAGTCAGGTCGCTGTCTCCGCACTCTGGAGGCGCCGAAAAAGGTGAATCCGCGGTTTCGCCTCCCGCTGAGAACCGTCCCGTCTCGCGCTCTCACTTTCCCCTCCCAAAAAAACCCCCGCTTCCCAGAGGTCCTGAGAGGTCAGGCTCTTTCTTTCTCCTCTTCCTCTTCCTCTTCCTCTCTGTGGTTTTGGCTGTGACTGATCCCCCCCCCGTGAAAAAAGGCCTTGCTGTCTTTGATCAGGAGCCGGACTCCGAACACAGCGGCCGCCAGTCGCGAGGAAGCGCATGCAGTCAGCGGAAACTGGGATCCGGAATGGAGGGAGGTCTGAGCCCGGGCGTGAACCTCCGTCTGAAGTCTGACGTCAGAGTGTGCCGCTGTAACGGCGTTCCCTGTCTCTGGCAGGGCTTCAGAGGGCTCGTTTATTTTTAAAAAACACACAGACAGTTTGAGAGGGACCCCAGTCACAGATGGTGGAAGTGTTTGAAGAACGTCTCGCTTTCATTCAAACACAGTGATCCGTTTTTGAGTTAAAACCCAAAACCAAAAGAAAAAAGGTAAATAATAAGAAAATATAATTAATAATAATTTAAAATAATGGCTCTGGTGATTTGTACAGTGTTTTCAATTTGCTGATCGGAGAGTAATCTACCGGGCTAATGCAGCTGTCCCGGTCTCTGTCTGGCGATTGGAGTTTAATTTGGGGAGTGAAGCCGGCGTGATTACGGTGGAGAGAGAGAGAGAGAGCGAGCGAGGCGCACGGTCTGGAGAGAGAGAGAGAGAGAGAGAGAGAGAGAGAGAGAGGCGCGTGGTCTGGAGAGAGAGAGAGAGAGAGAGGCGTGCGGTCTGGAGAGAGAGAGAGAGAGAGAGAGAGAGAGAGAGAGAGAGGCGCGGTCTAGAGAGAGAGAGAGAGAGAGAGAGGCGTGCGGTCTGGAGAGAGAGAGAGAGAGCGAGCGAGGCGCACGGTCGTGAGAGAGAGAGAGAGAGAGAGAGAGAGAGAGAGAGAGGCGCGTGGTCTGGAGAGAGAGAGAGAGAGAGAGGCGTGCGGTCTGGAGAGAGAGAGAGAGAGGGAGAGAGAGAGGCGTGCGGTCTGGAGAGAGAGAGAGAGAGGGAGAGAGAGAGAGGCGCGGTCTAGAGAGAGAGAGAGAGAGAGAGAGGCGTGCGGTCTGGAGAGAGAGAGAGAGAGCGAGCGAGGCGCACGGTCTGGAGAGAGAAAGAGAGAGAGAGAGAGAGAGAGGCGCGTGGTCTGGAGAGAGAGAGAGAGAGAGAGGCGTGCGGTCTGGAGAGAGAGAGAGAGAGAGAGAGAGGCGTGCGGTCTGGAGAGAGAGAGAGAGAGAGAGAGAGAGAGAGAGGCGTGCGGTCTGGAGAGAGAGAGAGAGAGAGAGAGGCGTGCGGTCTGGAGAGAGAGAGAGAGAGAGAGAGAGAGAGAGAGGCGTGCGGTCTGGAGAGAGAGAGAGAGAGAGAGAGAGAGAGAGAGGCGGACGGGCCACAGCGAGCCAGCTGTGCGCGGCGTGGTGTCTACAGCGTGAAATCTCTCCGCACACGCGTGTAATTCTGCGCGTATGGCTCGCCCCCCCCCCCCCCCCCCCCCCCGCGCTCTCCGCTTCCCGTTTGAGATGTTTTCTGCCGTCGGTCAGCAGTAATGAAACGCGCGGGTCGATAAAAGTGGGCGGAAAACCGTGCTGAGCGCTGCTCGAAACCGACCGGCGAGGGCGGGGGGGGGGTCGCGAGGTGGAAATAAAAACCCCGGGCCAGGTGGCGGTGTCGCTGCCCTACCTGTCGCCGAGCCTAATCCTGAGAACATTACACCCGCCTCAGTTACCTGTGCGAGACACTTAGGATTCTGGTGAGATTAAAAAAACACTCCTGCGAGGTCTGTGCGAATTTTCAACAAAACCGCGTCACTAAACCAGCTGCTTGAAGCGAAAGACGAACTTCGCTCTGAATATCGCTGACAGTAGATTGCAGTCTCTTGTAAAATGAGTTTAGAGCTGAGATTGGCGGAAGGAGAGGCCTGCCTGTTGCATTAGTGTCTGAGCGCTCGCGTGTTTATATTCGGGCCTGAACGCAACGCCTCTGAGCCGAAACTCACGCTTGTGCAGAGCTGCGATCGCAGACCGTAGAGTAAGACTCTCCTTTTTCTGTAGCGCTCGATTGGATCGGATGTTCCCACGCTAACCTCCCCACTCGCTGTCTGGTTCTTCTCAGTCCATATGGAGACTGGTGTCCGGGATGCTTTTCATTTTTGTAACAACGGCGTCGGAGTCGTTTAGGCTTCAGGTCAGCTTGCTAGCGGTATGGTACGCGCTACCAGGTTAAATGTCTTTAGCGTGCATGCGCACACACGCCCTCTGGAAGCAGGCCTGCTTTGGGGAGGGAGGGGGGAGGTGTGGAGGGGGTCTGGATGCTGTTTGAAGTTTAAAGTAGAGCTAAGAACTATGGAAACGGGGGTGGGGGGGGGGGGTTTGGGGACAGATGAGTGTGTAAGTGCTAGAACAGACTTTTCTGGGTGAGGAGGTGGGGTGCATCATGGGGTGTGGAGAGAGAGTGAGGGAGTGAGGGAGAGAGGGAGAGAGGGAGAGAGGGAGACAGACTGACAGACACATGGAAAGCAAGAGGAACAGTTCTGACCCTGTCCTTTCTTCTCATCCCCCTTCCCTTGCCCCCCCCCCCCAGCCTCCTCACCCCTGGTTTTTGTGATCAAATGGAAAGTTTAGGGGCCGACCCCCGCCCCCCCAGCTCCCCCCCCCCCGCTCTCTCTGCTCTGTACTGGTAGCCCCCCCCCCCCCCGCTCTCTCTGCTCTGCTCGCTCTCTGACGCAGGGATGGATCCGCGGTTCTAAATTAGCCTGCGCTCCTCTGACAGCTGCCCACCGCGCCACGAGAGTCCAGCCCTCAGCCGCTAAAAAAAAAAAAAAAAAAGTTTTAACAACCGCACATTTCGCCCACATCTCCTTCTGTCTCTCTCCTTCCCTCTTCCTCTCTCTCTCTCTCTCATCCTCCCTCCCCCTCTCCATCAGGGGAGTGGAGAAAGGCCGGCGCGCACACACACACACACACACACACACACACACACACAGGGAGTGTGTTACGCGCACAGCCCTGTCTGGATGTTTTTGACGTGTAGTGCGGCTCCAGGAGTTAGCGCTGTGCTATAATTGCGGTCCTGCTAGCCGAGCGCTACTAGCTGGGGGTTTTTTATTTGATGGAAAACGGTCCCCGTTGCCAGTGCAGACACGTGTATCGATGTCAGCAATTATTATCTAATATATCATTAGGCCATATTATAAACATCATTGTTGCCGTGGTAACGGTAATAGGTTGCCAGATTGTCTCACCGTTCCGTGTGGATTATCCACTGGGGTGTCGGTTTAGAGGCTCCTGTTTTGTTCAGAACGCAAACCTGGGATACAGAGAAGCGAGGAATCTGGAGTGGGGGATGGAATTTTGTTTTATTTTTTTGCAGGGGGGAGGGGGTAGGTATTGTAGCATGAGGAGCGGAGACTGTGAGGCTTAGATCTTGAGCAGATCCAGTGAACTCCATATTTGAGTAAAATAATGCAGATGCTGCTGTCTGGGAGGGGGGGGGGTCTCAGATAAGAGCTTAGCTCTGCTCCTTGGCTTTACCCAGCCCTGCAGTACAGCTCACGCTACACACAGCCTCCTGGAGCTGACTGATCTCTGTGCATTCTCATCCTGTCATCCATCTGTGTGTTAGTCACATTATTACTGTGGGTGTGTGTGTGTGTGAGAGAGAGCAAGCATGTCTGTGTGTGTGTGTGTGTGTGAGTGAGAGAGCAAGCATGTCTGTGTGTGTGTGTGTGTGTGTGTGTGTGTGTGTGAGTGAGTGAGAGAGCAAGCGTGTGTGTGTGTGTGTGTGTGTGTGTGTGTGTGTGTGAGTGAGAGAGCAAGCATGTCTGTGTGTGTGTGTGTGTGTGAGTGAGAGAGCAAGCATGTCTGTGTGTGTGTGTGTGTGTGTGTGTGTGTGTGAGTGAGTGAGAGAGCAAGCGTGTGTGTGTGTGTGTGTGTGTGTGTGTGTGTGTGTGTGAGTGAGAGAGCAAGCGTGTGTGTGTGTGTGTGTGTGTGTGAGTGAGAGAGCAAGCATGTGTGTGTGTGTGTGTGAGAGAGAGCAAGCATGTCTGTGTGTGTGTGTGTGTGTGAGTGAGAGAGCAAGCGTGTGTGTGTGTGCGTGTGTGTGAGAGAGAGCAAGCATGTGTGTGTGCGTGTGTGTGAGAGAGAGCAAGCATGTGTGTGTGTGTGCGTGCGTGTGTGTGAGAGAGCGAGCAAGCTTATGTGCTGTGTATAGAGTGTGTAGTTGTCTGAGTGTGCTGTGTGTAGTGTGCTGTAGTCTGGGTGTGCTGTGTGTAGTGTGCTGTAGTCTGAGTGTGTAGTGTGTAGTGTGCTGTAGTCTGGGTGTGCTGTGTGTAGTGTGCTGTAGTCTGGGTGTGCTGTGTGTAGTGTGCTGTAGTCTGAGTGTGTAGTGTGCTGTAGTCTGGGTGTGCTGTGTGTAGTGTGCTGTAGTCTGAGTGTGTAGTGTGTAGTGTGCTGTAGTCTGAGTGTGTAGTGTGCTGTAGTCTGGGTGTGCTGTGTGTAGTGTGCTGTAGTCTGAGTGTGTAGTGTGCTGTAGTCTGGGTGTGCTGTGTGTAGTGTGCTGTAGTCTGGGTGTGCTGTGTGTAGTGTGCTGTAGTCTGAGTGTGCTGTGTGTAGTGTGCTGTAGTCTGAGTGTGTAGTGTGCTGTAGTCTGGGTGTGCTGTGTGTAGTGTGCTGTAGTCTGGGTGTGCTGTGTGTAGTGTGCTGTAGTCTCAGTGTGTAGTGTGCTGTAGTCTGGGTGTGCTGTGTGTAGTGTGCTGTAGTCTGGGTGTGCTGTGTGTAGTGTGCTGTAGTCTGGGTGTGCTGTGTGTAGTGTGCTGTAGTCTGGGTGTGCTGTGTGTAGTGTGCTGTAGTCTGGGTGTGCTGTGTGTAGTGTGCTGTAGTCTGAGTGTGTAGTGTGCTGTAGTCTGGGTGTGCTGTGTGTAGTGTGCTGTAGTCTGGGTGTGCTGTGTGTAGTGTGCTGTAGTCTGAGTGTGTAGTGTGCTGTAGTCTGGGTGTGCTGTGTGTAGTGTGCTGTAGTCTGGGTGTGCTGTGTGTAGTGTGCTGTAGTCTCAGTGTGTAGTGTGCTGTAGTCTGGGTGTGCTGTGTGTAGTGTGCTGTAGTCTGGGTGTGCTGTGTGTAGTGTGCTGTAGTCTGGGTGTGCTGTGCATGCAGATGCTGTCTCCTGTGTGGCTGTGTCCTTCTCTCCTTGCCCTCTGGTAGGGCCTGTTTTAAACGGGGCTCCCCACCGCAGCTCAGTCTGTAATTTCATGTGCTGGTTTATGAAACGTGATCCTCACAAATGGCTTTTCCGACGGCAATGATGACATCACCCGCTTATGCAGTTTTCCACCGCTCTGCCTTTGAGAAATGATTGTGTTTTCACTTTGTAGTTAAAAGGATTCTTGGATTGACTTCTGTTTTTGCTTGCTGTGGAGAACAATGTGTTCTGGATCAAGCAAACTTCTTTTTGTGTGTGTTTCAACAGAAAGAAAAACTTACTTCAAAACCAGCCTCTTCTGCAGAGTAGCCGAGGGAGCTGGGATGTGTAGTTTGCTTTGTTTGTTTTGGAGGGAAACTACGATCCCATGTGGACTACATTTCCCATCCTCACACTCACTGTTTCCTTGTCTCGTGTCCGTTGAGGAAGGTACACACTCACAGTAAACACGGGTGTCTCGTGTGGTCAGATCATGAACGAGAGCGCTCTTGCCGGTACGTCAGCGAGCCGCGGCACTGACTGATCTCTGCGGCAGCTGTTTGCTCCACTGTGGGCCACTCCATTCTGTTTCTCATTTAGCTTTGTAGTTTTTTATTTTCGCCGTGTTTACGGCTTCCTTCGGTGTCTCCGCTCCCCGCGTTCCCACGGTGCCACCGTTTCCACGGCGATGCAGCCAGGGTTCTGTTTGTTTTTTCCCGCCCACCCTGCACGTGTGTTCCGACCACGCCGCCACATCCAGAACCCTGCGGCGCGGGGGGGGCTGGTGACCCTGACCCCGCCCCGCCCGGCCTTACCCCCGCTCCTTCTCCATAACATGTACTTAGCGTGCGGCACTGAACGCGATTGGCTGGCAGGGTTGCCATGGAAGCTGACGGATGCCTTTCATCTGGTGTAACAGGAATAGTTTGACTCTGACAGAGTGTTGAATTGGGATGTACAGGCTGTGGCAGCAGTGGGTTTGGATGCACTGATGTATAGTCCTGCTAATGTGATTTATGGAATCTTGCCAGTTAAAATATTAAGCCGGTGTTTAACTCCAGTCCTGGAGGGGTCGCAGTCTCTGCAGGTTTAACTCCACTCCTGGAGGGGTCGCAGTCTCTGCAGGTTTAACTCCAGTCCCGGAGGGCTGCAGTGTCTGCAGGTTTAACTCCACTCCTGGAGGGGTCGCAGTCTCTGCAGGTTTAACTCCAGTCCCGGAGGGCTGCAGTGTCTGCAGGTTTAACTCCACTCCTGGAGGGCCGCAGTGTCTGCAGGTTTAACTCCACTCCTGGAGGGCTGCAGTGTCTGCAGGTTTAACTCCAGTCCTGGAGGGGTCGCAGTCTCTGCAGGTTTAACGGCAGTCCTGGAGGGCCGCAGCGTCTGCAGGTTTAACTCCAGTCCTGGAGGGCCACAGCGTCTGCAGGTTTAACTCCACTCCTGGAGGGGTCGCAGTCTCTGCAGGTTTAACTCCAGTCCTGGAGGGGTCGCAGGGTCTGCAGGTTCTGCGGTCCTTAGAAACCACTGCTTTTGTTTGCTCTGCTTTTGTTGGGTTTTTTTTTTGCACGAGCAGACACTCCGCACGGCGTTTACCGCCCCGTGAGCGTTCGTAAACAGACCAATAAATTATGAGCCCGCTCTGGGACTCGCGCCGTCGGCACGGTGACCGTGTAATTTCCCAGCTTCCCCTTGGAGCGCCGAGCCTCCTCCGCGTTCTCAAAATACCGTCCCCGCGGAAGCAGGCACGGGCCGGGACCGAGCTGAGCGGGGACTTCCTGTCCCGCAGCGGAGAGAGCGGGCGAGGTGGGGGGGGGGGGGACCGGCGGGCGAAACGCCTAGCGCACCTCCTCCGCTGCTTAGCCGCTGAACCGCCACCGTTCCTCAGACCGGTCTGACGGCGTCCAGCCAGCCACGGGATCGCCATTTTGCTACGAAAACTTTCGCCTTTACCCAGCTCTGCAGTACAGCTCACGCTACACACAGCCTCCTGGAGCTGACTGATCTCTGCGCATTCTCATCCTGTCATCCATCTGTGTGTTAGTCACATTATTACTGTGGGTGTGTGTGTGTGTGTGAGAGAGCAAGCATGTGTGTGTGTGTGTGTGTGTGAGAGAGAGCAAGCATGTCTGTGTGTGTGTGTGTGAGAGAGAGAGAGTTTGTGTGTGTGTGTGTGAGAGAGAGAGTTTGTGTGTGTGTGTGTGTGTGTGTGTGTGAGAGAGAGAGTTTGTGTGTGTGTGTGTGTGTGTGTGTGTGAGAGAGAGCAAGCATGTCTGTGTGTGTGTGTGTGTGTGTGTGTGTGTGAGAGAGAGAGAGTGTGTGTGTGTGTGTGTGTGTGTGTGTGAGAGAGAGAGAGTTTGTGTGTGTGTGTGTGAGAGAGAGAGTTTGTGTGTGTGTGTGTGTGTGTGAGAGAGAGAGTTTGTGTGTGTGTGCGTGTATGTGTGTGTGTGTGTATGTGTGCGTATGTGTGTGTGTGTACGTGTGTGTGTGTGTGTGTGTATGTGTGCGTATGTGTGTGTGTGTGCGTGTGTGTGTGTGTGTATGTACATTTGTGTGTGCGTGTATGTGAAATGCATGTCTTGCAGATTTGACTCCCAGCTGAGCTACCGCCATTATGAACTCGCGGACAAAAGACGACCCAAATTACTTCTGTGGATATCGAGCTGAATAAATGGATTGTGTGTTAAAAAAAGAAAAAACATGCATGAACTGCACGATTTGCTGTGGATAAAAGCGACCGCTAAATGCCAAAATCAAAGCTGCATTTTTTATTTGAACTTTTCCTCTGAGCGTGTCGGTTATTTTACAGGAGACCTGGGCCAGTGCTGATCATTTGAGACATTGCGCTGTGCTGGTACCAGGCCGTGGCGTGACTAGCGTTAGCATGTTCAGGTTGAGCAGTGCTGTGCTGGTACCAGGCCGCGGCGTGACTAGCGTTAGCATGTTCAGGTTGAGCAGTGCTGTGCTGGTACCAGGCCGCGGCGTGACTAGCGTTAGCATGTTCAGGTTGAGCAGTGCTGTGCTGGTACCAGGCCGCGGCGTGACTAGCGTTAGCATGTTCAGGTTGAGCAGTGCTGTGCTGGTACCAGGCCGCGGCGTGACTAGCGCTAGCATGTTCAGGTTGAGCAGTGCTGTGCTAAAGGCCAGGCTAACGGCGTGTCTAGCGTTAGCGTATTCAGGTTGAACAGCATCATGCTAACGGCCAGGCTAACGGTGTGACTAGCGTTAGCGTATTCAGGTTGAGCAGAATCATGCTAACGGCGTGTCTAGCGTTAGCGTATTCAGGTTGAACAGCATCATGCTAACGGCCAGGCTAACGGTGTGACTAGCGTTAGCATATTCAGGTTGAGCAGCATCGTGCTAAAGGCCAGGCTAACAGCGTGACTAGCGTTAGCGTATTCAGGTTGAGCAGCATCGTGCTAAAGGCCAGGCTAACGGTGTGACTAGCGTTAGCGTATTCAGTTGAAGCAGCGCCATGCTAACGGCCATGGCGGCGGCGCGGCCTCCCATCTCCATTGTGTGATCGCTCAGGTGTGGCCCCGCGGATGAAACGGGGTAATTATGATGTAATTTGCGCTCGTTTCTCCGCCGTTCGCTCCCAGGACCGCCCGCTAATTGAATCAGTTCCGCCGGGTGATTAGCGTCGGAGACGGCCGCCCTGGAAGCAGCCGAGCTAGCCCTGCTAGCGCCCTGAACGCGACTGGAGACAGCTAGCGGTCGACCGCGTAGACGGCGAACGATAACGAGACGCTCGCACAGGTCTGCGGTCGCCCGCCCCGCCCAAGAACCCCGCCCGGTTTTTATTTACAAGGGTGAGGGGGGGGGGGGTGGAAAACCCCGACATTTCCATTTACCCTCCGCTTTGCCAACTTGTCCGTTTGATCTGAGCGAACCTCCTGCGGTGTTGTGAATGAGTTGGGGAGTGGGGTTTCACTTTTTTTGGGAGGGGGGGGGGGCGGGGAGGGGGTGAAGTTTTGGTTTGTGCCGTGGGAGGTTGGGAAAACTGAAAAAGGGGGCGGAACTCTGCGGTCGGGATGAACGGTGTGCCCCGTCGCTCTCAGTGCGGGGGGGAGGGCGAGGGGGGGGGTGGAGGGGGGGGGGGGGGGGAGATGGAGGCCGCCACATCAAGAGAGCCGCAGAATTCCCAGCTTTTCCGTAATTACGCAATATATATGTAAAACAAACACTCCACCCCCCGCCCCCCCGCGTCGGCATCCCGGGGTTCCAGCTGATGGGAACACGGCGGAAAGATCCTTTTTTTTAAACGCTGGGGGGTGCAGACGGGTGCCTCAGTGTTTCCCGCAGCGAAAGCAGAAAGTGACTCAGACTGGGAAATTCAGACTGCTACCGTAACCACGGGCCCTAGCAACGGGAATTCCCGGAATGGATCCGGAAAAGGAATGGGGTGATCGGTGTGAAAAGCGCTCAATGTAACGTGCCTGAAAACGCAGGCTTCAGCCGTCTGTTATGACCCACAGTGCCTCCGAAGGCCTTCACATTTGCTCATGCGTTTTATATTTTGACTGCTAACCTTTCACCCACTTTTTTAATAAATGAGTTTGCCTTTTAGCAAACAATTTGAACATCTACCCCCGTGACATTTTTTTGTTGTTGAAGATTTCTAGTAAATCTTCAGTGTTAATGTTCTTCCGTCCACTGAGTGAAAGTTGTTAAGGTTGTTTAAAAAAAAAAAAAATAAAATGTTGAGCTTCTCCCTGACTGGTGTGGCCTCCGCTGTCGGAACTGAGCGCTCACTGACGCACACGCGCTCATGCGAGGGACCGAGAACAAAGTGAGCGGGCGTGGGGTGGGGAGGGGGGACGGCTGGGGGGCAGCCTGATTAAGAGCCGGGCTGGAACTCAGACTGGGGTAATTGAAAGGGAGACGTCTGGAGGGGTCTTTGTTCTCTCCGTCTCTCTGACTGCGGTTGGCGTGACTTTGCTGTAAACAGCACTCCTTCAAGATAACGTCAACTGTGAACAAATTTTCTGTTCCAGAAAGGGGGGGGTCATGAGTAGCAGTAATTGTCTTTTAGAGCCCCCCCCCCTTCCTCAAATAATTTGATATCTGAGTACTCTCACTACAAAGGAACTGGTCCTCGACACAGTAGATGAGAGTTTAGATGAGATGACAAGAGCCACTGTGTCATGTTTCTCTTTTATTTGCTGTTTTTGCTTGCTCTTTCTATGTGAAGCACTTGTGGGTTACAATCCCTGTATGACAATGTGCGATACAAATATATTTATTATTTTTATTATTATTTGTCAGACTTGGAAACAAACATGGTTTGTGAGACTTGTGACCTGCTAGGTCAAGAGTTTAAACATATTTTTAAAAATAAGTTGTGATAATGAAACGAAGTGTCATTTTTTAACCATACCAGCGATATAGTTCGGTGTGTAATAATAAGCCTGATGGTGGCCCTTCCCTCTGACTGGCTCCTTATTGGAATTCCCCTTTTCCTCCAGACCACTGAGCGCTCCCAGAGTTGGGTCCTTTAGTTTCCCTGGGTTTCCCCTTTGGCCTGTGTCTGTGTGTGTGTGTGTTTATGCGTGCATGCATGTGTGTGTGTGTGTGTGTGCGCGCGCCTGCATGTACTTGTCTGTGGCTGTATGCGTGTCCCTTGACAACCCTAGATGTGCTCATCCACTTGCCAGAATTCAAGCAAACAGCAAAACTGTAACAGAGAGGGAAGGAGAGGGAGAGAGAGGAAAGAGTGATGGAGGAGACAGAGATGGAGAGGCAGAGAAATGGAGGGAGATGGAGTGGGAAAGGAGAGGCAGGAAAAGAGATGGAGTGACTGAGAGAGAAGGAGAGAGAGAGATGGAAAAAGGATGGAGAGGGAGAGGAGAGGGTGGGAGAGAGATAGAATGTGGATGGAGAGGGAGAGGAAAGGGAGGGAGAGAGATGGAAGGTGGATGGAGGGAGAGGGTGGGAGAGGGAGATGGAAGGAGTTGGAGAGAGAGGGAGGGAGCGAGAGTTGGAGAGGGAGAAGAGAGGGAGGGAGAGCGATAGAGTAGGAGAGAGATGGAGGGAGAGAGTGAGGGAGAGAGAGATGGAGAGGGAGAGGAGAGGGAGAGAGAGAGGGAGGGAGGGAGATGAATAGGGCTGTGACAGGGGGAAGGAGAGCCGGATGGGTACTGTGTGGGACGGGTGTCATACATCACGCTAATGCAGCCGCGGGATGCGGGGGGGGGGAGTAATGTGCTGTGTGTGCAGGAGAGCTCGGGGGGGGGGGGGGGGGGTCTGATCTGAGTAACACACAGTGCAGAGTGCTATTTATATATACACACACTCACCACACACATGCTCATATACACACACACACACAGAATCACATATATAAATCTGCTCCTTCCTTGCACACTCAAGTCATCCCTAAGAAACAGTCGCAGGGTAGGGCTGTCACTGTCACTGTCAGGAAGCCTATGGCAGTGTGCGATGCTGCTCCTCTCCCGAGCTGCTCCCGTCTGAGCGCGTGCGGTAAACTGACATGGCAGTATGGGTAATGGTGTCCAGACTCGGCTCTGGAATAATTATTCTTCCTAAACTTATTGACTGCTTCCGTTTTTGAGCAAATGTCATACGGTGCTGTGCAGCTCACGACTGAGCGAGAAGATGTACTTCCTGTTGCCTCATTTGCTTTTATGTTCTACCTTTTATAAGAGAAAACACGCTGTGTGGATTTGCCTTTTACAGTGTGTTCTATATGTATGATTGCTTTTGCTTGCACATAAAGATACACACACATACACGCTCTCTCTCTGTCTCTCTCTCTCACACACACACACACTCTCTCTCTCTGTCTCTCTCTCACACACACACAATCTCTCTCTTTCTCTCTCTGTCTCTCTGTCTCTCTCACACACACACACACACAGTCTCTCTCTCTCTCTCTCTCTCTCTCTCACACACACACACACACACACACACACATGGTCTCTCAGGCCAGGTCCAGAGCTTTGTCACTGACTGAGGGGTCGGTTGAGTGTATTCTGTTTTAGTGTGCTGTGAACAGGTCCTGACCAAGGACAGTGTAGCTATAGAAATACAATCCATGTGTTAC
The DNA here is from genome assembly GCF_013347855.1 of Anguilla anguilla. Classification (NCBI taxonomy): domain Eukaryota; kingdom Metazoa; phylum Chordata; class Actinopteri; order Anguilliformes; family Anguillidae; genus Anguilla; species Anguilla anguilla. The sequence continues at coordinate 1,517,282 of NC_049210.1, forward strand.
TCTGCTGCTTGTACCTTCTGAACATCATCATCCCTGTAAAGGTCACTGTCCCTACAAACCTTGCTGTCCCCATAAACATTGCTAGGCCCGAAGACATCGCAATCCCTGTATACATCGCTAGGCTTGTAAACATTGCTATCCCTGTAAACATGATTAGACCTGTAAACATCACTGTCCCTGTAAACACTGCTGTCCCCATAAACATTGCTGTTTCTCTTAACATTGCTATCCTTGTAAACATCACTAGCCCTGTACAGATTGCTATCCCTAGAAGCATCGCTGTCCATGTAAATAGGAATTTGAGAAACCCAATTCCTTAAACAAAGCTGAACAATCTCAGATCTGGGCCTCAGATTGATGGTAGGATCAGATTTGCCCTTGTAACTCACACTGGATAGTGCTGGGACACGGAGGGGGGAGGGTTAGGGTTAGGGTTAGGGTTCTGGGGCACGGAGGGGGGAGGGTTAGGGTTCTGGGGCACGGAGGGGGGAGGGTTAGGGTTAGGGTTAGGGTTCTGGGGCACGGAGGGGGGAGGGTTAGGGTTCTGGGGCACGGAGGGGGGAGGGTTAGGGTTAGGGTTAGGGTTCTGGGACACGGAGGGGGGAGGGCTTGGCAGGTGTGTGCTGATGACGTTGCGCTCACATTGATTGCGGTGATTGAGACTGATCACTCGGTCTCTGCGTTAACCTTGTTCCTCTGTCACCTGCTCCATTAGCTCTCCCGTCCTTTCTCACGGGAAGTTTGTCCGCTGACGTGCAGCTCGTCCGTCCCGCGTCATTTAGCGTGCAGGAAGTGAGTGGGAATCGGCTCCTCTGATTGGCTGCAGCTGGCGACGGCATTCACGCCCATCGGTCGAACTGTAAGGGTGGAGCTACGCTCAGCTCCATGTCAATCTGTGCGGCTCTTACTGGTAAAACTCGAAATTGATTAATTTGTCTTTTTGGGTTTCTTCGTCGGGCTTGTTGTTGCCTCCCATAATGCATTTCTTATTTTACAGACACCGTTATCCAGAGCAACGTTTTTTGCAATCATGCACTGTATCCATTTATACGGCTGGATATGTACCGAAGTTATTCAGGTTAAGGAACTTGCAATGGCAGTGTTCTGTGTGGGACTTAAACCTGCAACCTTCAGGTTACAAGCCCAGTTCCCTAACCAATCCACTACTGTCCCTAACCGTTAAAACTACACTTATACTGCTGAGCTCATCCTGCTTCTCATATCTGTATCTCCAGCTCTTCAAGTCAGAACGGGAACTGTCATTAGAAACGATTGTGTCTGCCCCCTGCCCCCTGCCCCCCCCCCCCCGCCCCCCCGTCCCCCCGTCCCCCCAGTGGGGTAGATCGTTTCTGGCGGGGGCTGCTATCCTGATTTTATCCAGGCGGGAGGTGGAGGTGAAGATGAATATGAAGGATTTAGGGCCATTTTTTACTCCTACAAAGAGAAATGGGGCTACAGAAGATAATAAGCATTTAAATACCCCCCTTCCTGCCCCTGTGGCTGACCTCATTAAAAAGAGAGACTTCACAGGCACCCCCCACCCTGTGATGTATGGGGATGTTTTTTTTTTGCCCCTGGGAGGGCAGAACCCTTTATTATTTTCGGGGGGGGCAGTAAGTGCTGGGGCTGATGGGTGGGTGAGGGGGCGGGGGGGGGGTCTCTCCAGTGGGAATGGGGACAGAGGAGGCTGGCTAATGATCCTCCTCAGGGAGGGTGGAGCAGAGCAAGGCATGATGGGAAGTTTGGGTGGATGTGGCAGGGAGTTGGGGAAGCAAGAGTTACTGTATGAAGTTACTGTATCTAAATTCTAGAACTCTAGCGTGATTGTTACATCAGCATTTGACTGTTCAGTTAAGAACATTCTAATTGCATATTTGTGATCGCACTCCTTAAAGGGTTAATGGTGCAGACTTGCTGCAGGGAAGCCCACTGACAGTGTGTTGTAGCAAGGAATTATGGGATATATTTACCCCAAAGTTAAGCCAGTTGAGACGTGAAAAATAAACTGTGCCGACCAGTCAGAATAGTTTGCGATGATCGAAATGCTGTTTCAGTTTCTACTCTGGATACACTAGCAAAGCACAGAAAAGCCACAGGAAATTCTTGGGGTGGAAACATCAATATTGAGCTTTTTTTGTTGTTTTTTTTTTGCCCTGAGCTCACAGTAGAGGGCTGAAGGAAGTGCAGGTCGCCTCTCTGTGTCCCAAACTGAGCTTGAAGGGGGGTGACGGGGGGAGGATGGAGTCCAGCGTTTAAATAATCAACCCCCAGAGGAGCGTTCGATCCGCTCACTCCAGCTGGGAGTAGGGGGGGTGGGGGGGGCTTTGGGTTGCCACGGAGATGACAGACAGGCCTAAATTGCTCCGTGGAGACTGAGAACTGTCAGAATCATTAAGACGGGTGACGTTTGAGAAGGATCTCTTTTTATAGGCCTGGAGGAGGAGGGGGGGGGCGGAGACATGGGAGGTGGTTATTTTAATAACTTATTTATCTACACAGGAAAGATTTGAGATGTCTTTATTGCAAGGCCCCTTCTGGAGTAAAATGGATGTCTCCCTTTCTTGCTCTCTCTCAATCCCCCCTCTCTCATTCTCCCCCCCTTCTCTCTCTCTCTCTCTCTCTCTCTCTCTCTTTTGCTCTCGCTCTTTTGCAGTTTGTCCTCCTTGCTTTGTGGCCTTTTGTGTCAGAAGTATTGGCCGTCCTTTAAAAAAAAAAAAAGTCAATTCCCACATTACCGCCCCCCCCCCCAGTTATCTCTGCATCCCAAGGTCACCCTCAGTTCTGAGGAGAATTCTTCAAAGACCACATTCAGTGGCGCAGCGGCCAAGAGCAGCGATCAGCTGTTTAAAGGGGGAACTGGGCGGTCCGGTCCACTTCGATACAGGGTCGGGGGGGGGGGGGGGGGGGGGGGGGTGGGGGGGTGTCATCACGGAACACTGGAACGCTGGAATTCTACTGACCGTCTGGAATTCCACTGACCAGCCGGCCTCCTCTCATGCCTTATGAACGCTCTCACAGTTTCTTTCTCCTGGAATAAAAATTCCAAACCTTCATATTTGGTGGTGTGATATTGCTTTCATATATTTTCAAGAGGAATTTTTATTCTTAAATTGAGTTTTTTTTTTAGTTTTAAAAATTAAATTATATTGAAAGTATTTGAAAATAGAAAATGAAATTTTTAATGAGATTTAGTCCTTAACGCTTAGTGGGTGCTTGGGAAACACTTTTTTCTCTCTCCTGTGTTTTCAGAGGCTTAATGCTGGAGGAAATAAGAGTGGCATTGTGGCTACAGGGGAGGCAGGGGTCACACACACACGCACACACTCTCTCTCTCTCTCTCTCTGTCTCACACACACACACACACTTGCACTGAACTTTATTAATCTTTATAGAGGAGGGCAATGTATTACAGCCCGGAGCCTGCTAGTTTCACAAAATGTCTGGGTCACCTTTTGCTGTCTGTCTGTCTGTCTGTCAGTCTGCCCTCTTCCAGGCCTCCTGCTGTTTGTACATTTTCTGCTGAGTTTTCCCAGAATAGCCATATTCCTTGCAGTGTCCAGGACCTTATAATGGAGGTCTGTCTGTTCCTCCTTGGGTCCTCATAAGATCCTCATAAGGTCTTCATAAGGTCTTCATAAGGTCTTCATAAGGTCTTCATAAGGTCTTCATAAGTTCTTCATAAGGTCCTCATAAGGTCTTCATAAGGTCTTCATAAGGTCCTCATAAGGTCTTCATAAGGTCCTCATAAGGTCTCCATATGGTCCTCATAAGGTCCTCATAAGGTCCTCATAAGGTCCTCATAAGGTCTTCATAAGGTCCTCATAAGGTCCTCATAAGGTCTCCATAAGGTCCTCATAAGGTCCTCAAGGTACTCATAAGGTCCTCATAAGGTCTCCATATGGTCCTCATAAGGTCCTCATATGGTCCTCATAAGGCCCTCTCCTCCAGCCTTTTGTATGTTTTAAGCTCTGGGTTTGTAGACCAGACCAGCTGAGTTAGGCATGCCAATCACCTCCTCCCTTTGTCTCCTCACATCGCCCATCCGCCCTTCCTTTAAAACGATACACGGGTTCCTCGGTCGCGACAGCAATTGAGCTGCTCCTGACGGTTCCCCTCCCCTCCCCTGTACTGTCACATTAACGATTCATAACATGTGAAAAGTGCGGTGTTCTGTGACCTAGAAGTCCCAGGGTACCCTTCAGGTCTGAACTATTTCAGTTATTCGGGTCATTTGGAAGTCAAATCCGAGGCTCCTGAGCTCCGGAATCAAACAAAAGCAGCGAGTGGAGTGGGATTGCAACCAGACGCTTTGGACGGCGTATTAATGCAAGCAGGTGCAATAGTTTAGCTGCAGAGGAAATGCTATTGAACCCCCCCCCCCCCCCCCACTCCCAGATTTATGTGAGAACTCGAGAGAAACACAAAGGGGAAAAAGCGCAGACGCTCTTTCATATGTGATCATTTCTGAGGAGATAAGCCTCGCCTCCCTGGTGAGCGCTTTTCAGTCGATACGCGGATATCGGAAAAAAGGTCTGAGGGACTCCGGCGAAGCGTAGCCACAGCAGCGGCACGCTACACCCCGAACTTCCAAACCCGGGTCACGTGCTCTACTTTAAATACCTTAACTCTTTAGTCACCAGTAAAAAAAAAAAAAAAAAAAACCATGCACATTACTGACAGTTTGAACTTCTATTTTCAAAATATTAAAAACAAAACAGCGTTTTCACTGGATTTTTCTGTTCTCCTCAATCCTCAACCATAACAATCCACGTGCAGCACTTTAATCTAAAGCACAGTTAATCTAAAGCAGTCATTGTAAAACACGGTTACGCTACAGCACAGTTAATCTAAAGCAGGGCTGAGCTCTCCCGCAGCCTGTGCTTTGCCTGTGCTCTGCCTGTGCTTTGCCTGTGCTCTGCCTGTGCTCTGAGGATGCTCTGTCCTTGTCTCCGGCAGCACTGCCGCCCTGTCGCCGTCGCTGGTGTGAAATTCGCCGAGGGAACGCCAGACTTCCTCCCTCCCTTCCTTCTGCTGTACGTGGGCGCGTATCCCCCCCCCGCCGCGCCCCCCCCCCCCCCCCCCAGAGTCGCACGCCGCGCTCCTCTCCTGAATAGCGCCATTGTCTTCCCGCTCAGTTTATCCGTCTCTCACGTGCCGCACGGATTTCAGCTTCGCTCTGCGCAGTTAACCTTCCCCTGACGAGGCTTCGGTTAAAAAAACACTAAACCCCAAAACCTTCATTCGGAGGGAGTGTGTGTGTTATACAGTACAGCACTGTTTAGGCTTTGTGCAGCAGATGTTTCTCCTGTTGACACATACCCACACACACACATGTGCATGCCCACACACACACACACACACACATACACGCACTCCATGATACATGCAAACATGGCTAGATTGCCGGGTAGATTTGGCCATGTGTCTGTTGTTACTATAGTTACATTATCTGTGTAATTAGCTCTTCGGTGTGTCTGCCTGTTGTTGTGTTTGATTGTCATCTTTTCATATTCCTGATATTTAAGTTAAAGCGCTCGTGTGAAGCCGGTTGCCTGTAATCATTTTTCACGGGTGTGGGGTGATTCTTTTTTTTTGTTTTTTTTTGTGTTGAGAAGCATTCTTCTCACGTCTGTGATAAATGTTTGTTTTTATTTGGGCAGTTTTCATGTCACGGTCACATTCCGTCCGTGATTTCATGAAGAACTTTCCGGAATGCGGTTTTTGACTATTTTTAAACCAATTCTTTTCTTGCTCCCGTTTCACCAAGAAGCTACGGTGGAACCCGGTAATTGTCAGCTGAGACGTGTGACATTTGGAACGGCACGTCGGATTCCTCCGGAGGTCCAAAAGGTTCTGCTGATGTTCTTCTCTAATTACCTGATATTCTACCGTCTGGGCTTAATGAGACGGGTCAGTAACGGGGGGGGGGGGGGGGTGCTTGGACTCCTCTCCCATTCCTGCTCATGTTTTTCTGTTGTCCCGTCACAGAGGGTAACAGGGACGTGTAGAGGAGGTGATGCTTTCATTTTTACTTTAAATTAACAAGGTGACAGTGAAGGTGGGGATGGGGGGGGGGGGGGGGCGGTGATGCTTCCGGGAGGGTTTTTGAGGTCGTCCTGCCTCTACTGTTATGAAACCTGGAGAGAATGACAAGGGGTGGCAGTGGTGGGGAGGGGGGGGGTGCTATCTACAAGGGCTAGCGGAAATCGGCATGACAACGTGGAGAGCACGTCGTTCCTCGTTTGACACCTGACGAGAGGTGAGAGGCGTGATGGGGGGGGTGAAGGGGGGGGGGCGTGAAGGGGGTAGTGTGAGTGAAAGGACTCTCGCTGGATGAACTTCTCTGTCCTCTGGCTGTGTCTCACTTTTCTTATTGCTGGATCTGCCCTTTAATGCTCAACTTGATTTAACGCGACGGCCACCCTCTCTTTCATCTAGATGTTGCCGAGCGACAGTTTTGAGTGGCATTTGCTGTGCAGTGCTGTGCACACTGAGGAAATCCCACTGGAGCTCGGCTGATTGGTTGGCCTTCATGCGGTGTGCCGACCAATGGCAAAAAGCCTTGGAAGGACCTTAATGTGTACTGGCTTTGCCAACATTTACTTAGCCGTACACGGATTACGCTTTTACATCTAGTCCGTGTTTGCGTACGGCCTGGTCCTACATACGGGCCATTATTTCATGTTCTGCTCCAGATCCACAGATCAACAGTCCAGAAAGACCTGGAAGTGAGCTGGGGCTGATGTGATTGGCTGTCTAAGCAAATCATTGCGGGCCATAAATTATGAACCAATCACACGGAAGCAGGGAATTTAATCCAGCCGCTCTCAGGACTGCTGAGAGATGACCGCTACAGATTTAAATCAAGAACCAAACTGCCACCCTGCTGGGAGTATTAATTACACACACTCACATGCATACACACACGCATACACACACATACACTCCTTTACACATGTACACACTCACACGCATACACACACTCACGCGCATACATGCCTTTACACATGTACACATACACACACACACACTGCCTCTCTGTAGAAGCAGGGTAATACTCTGTCCATTCCCGGGATATAAAGCTGTGTTTCCATTAGGAGCAGGGAGCTCTGCCTTGCTGGGCGGGGTCATTACGGGCAGGACAGGCCTCTGCTGGCTGTGCACCCTGTGGGACAGCGCGGCGGCGGGGGGGGGCATTCCACTTCCTGTTCCACTTCCTGTTCCATTAGCGTCACGGCCGGGCAGCAGGGTGATCTGCGCCAGGCTTGACTCCACACGCGTGTGCGAGCGTTCTCATTTAGAGGAGGATGCAGGTCCCAGCGCTGGGTCGATTATTTTTTGGGAGATCCAGGTGTTTTCCTCCAACTCTAGCAGTGATTTAGAGACACCTTAGTGCGCCTGCAGGTTGTTACACTCGCGCTGCCCGCAGTCATTTCTCTTCAGAACAGAGTCCTGCCCCTGCAGGAAGCACTGGCAACTGCGCTGAAAAATCCCCAAAACTGAGCTTTATTTTATGACAGTTGGGACTGTTGCTTAGTAACACTCTTAGTATAACTCTCCCAGCATTCCAGAATCTCCTGTCTGGCCTCATCACCATGACGACTCTTATCTGGGGGTGGGGTGGGGGGTCCTGGTCATGCTGTCCATCGTCCCTGGGCCACTCCCCCCTGCTTGTCTGCTGCTGGTTCCGGAGAGTTCCAACCAGGTGCCAGGCATACCTGGTCCAAAAGCACACCTGAAAGGTGTTATTAACTGACACTGACTCTGATATGAGCAGGATCAGCAGCTCATTGGCTGTCCGTATAAACTGAGTCTATGAATGGCACCATGTGTTCTGAGCACAACCCAAGATTTACATATACAGACATAAACATTTCTGCGCGCTTGTGTTGTCCGTAATGTAGTCCATATCTAGACTATGTGCAAGGAATGAGAAAATATGAAATAAGTATTCTCTTGATACCTGTAGACCTGCTGGAAGGCGATGGAGGAAAGCTGTGGTTGATATATCAGTGTGCCTGGGCCTTTAATGCAGGGGATGCTTTGCAAGCGATTAAGAAAAACATGTTGTATTTATTTGGGTATTTATGAACAGCACCTTTAGGGTTTTTCTAGCTGCTGCTGAGATTTTATTTTGGGCTGTGAACCATATCGAGAGAGAGAGGGAGAGAGAGGAGATGGAGAGAGAGAGAGAGAGAGAGAGAGAGGAGATGGAGAGAGGGAAAGAGAGAGAGAGAGAGAGGAGATGGGAGAGAGAGAGAGAGAGAGAGAGAGGGAGAGAGAGAGAGAGAGCGAGCGAGGGGAAAGCGGAGTAACGAGACGGCATACTGTGTGTGGGTGCAGACCGGCAGCACCACCGCCTCCCTGTCACCTCCAGACAGGTGCGCTCCAGGTGGCGGTGCTGGGATATAATATTCCTCTTCCTTCCTCAGAGGGAAAAAAAAGCTGGAAAACTGTACTACAGACGGAATGATGGTGCGTGATGAACTCTCCATGGCAACCTCAGCGGTGGGAGCGGTTTGGAAACAGGAGTATGAATTATGATGAATTATGAATGATGAATTATGATGGATCTTCTTTCATAACTGCTAACTACCCGTGCCCTAATCTCCGTGCAGGTGGGTGGAAAACCTGTCCCCCCTCTCCGCCTCGCTCCGTGCAGAGAGAGAGAGAAATCCCGTCTAAACCGCTTAGGGGTACAACAATTACCCACTAATCCACTGGAAGGTTGCAGAATATCGGTCTCGGAAGCTGAAGAAAGGAGTTTGCATTCTCTCTTTCTCTCTCTCTCTCTCTCTCTCTCCGTCTCCGCCAAGGCCTTGTCTATTCAAATCAGTGGCTGACGGAGTCTGTGCAGGTCCCGTGGTAAACAAAACGGCCTTGAGCTCTTTAGAAAAAATCTCAAACCCATTGTCACAACGGCTAAATGCGCTTCGTCTGCCGTGCGGTAAAGAAATGGATTGGTTTAAATAAAAAAAAGAAAAGTTCTGCCGAGTTCTTGATTGAAACTGCACTTTAAAAAAAATCAACAACCATGAACCGCTGTGCTCAAGGGCAGGGTTTCACTTCACGGTTGGTGAAGACTACTTCCTGTTAGCTCTTGCAGTCACCTTGAGCAGGTGTAATACCTATAATAGAAGGTTCTAATAAAATGGCAGGTTTACAAAGGCATTTGGGCTTCAGTGTCAATACTGCTGTTTATTCACCTGAAATTACTTTATCATCCGTCTCTACTGAACACCCCCGTTGTGTTGGAATAGTCAACCCTTAAACATTGCGGTGGAAAGTCCTGGGGTCAGAAAAGTAAAAGTCCTGTCACGTGTTTCTTCCACCCATGACCTCAGTCAGCTGGTTTCACTAATTAGCTCCACCTCCAGGCTGAAGAACTTAACAAATCCAGGTGAGATGGCAGATAAAAATACGTGAAGTGAGATCAACACACAATGAGGAGCAGCACTGGACCTAATGTGAGACCAGTATATATGTTAGCGTATGCTATCGGTTAGGCATAAGACCAGTATATATGTTAGCGTATGCTATCGGTTAGGCATAAGACCAGTATATATGTTAGCGTATGCAATCAGTTAGGCATAAGACCAGTATATATGTTAGCGTATGCTATCGGTTAGGCAAAAGACCAGTATATATGTTAGCATATGCAATCGGTCAGGCATGTGTTTTAAAGCAGAGACTGAACGTTTCCTGTGCCAGCATTTTCTTTGTTGCATTAGCTTAAAACTGGACAGGACCACACCTTTGGTTTCTCACTAGTTAATTGGCTGTCCGCTGATCCTGTCTGGATGATTGCTTATCCTGAGCAGCACAAGCGGTTTGAATTAAAACACACTGGCAGAGCGACAGTTTTTTTTTTTTTTTTTTTTTGATACTCAACTGTTTCCCCTGAGGTTGATCGAGGACATTTTCTGGGAAAGCAAAAAATAGACTTTTTGCCAACTCTCTGAAAAATTACTACATTTCTGGTTTCCAGAATTTCACAGTCACTATCAGCAGTAGAAAGGGTATATCAACCCACCAAGTGATATTCATTTCTTTATTTATATAGTCATGTTTTTTGTGTATGAAGAGCGTGCAGTATAGGGAGATGGGCACAGGTCAGAGTGGTACTTGTGGTGCGAAGAGATTGGAGTTCATTCTGTAGCTCTTGTGAGTGTGAAATGAACAGTTCTGTATACATGCTGCGTGTGTGTGTGTGTGTGTGTGTGTGTGTGCTGTGATTTAAAGCGTGTTTATCTGGTAACCCTGGTAACCGATGAGGAGATCACAGCCGCGACCCGAACACGGCGTGCGCTCTCTCGCTCTCGCGCCTCACGCTCGGCATTGTGGGTGATTATACTCGGCGGGCGCTGAGTCGGGCGTGGCCGCCTCCTGCTGGTTTCGGAAGCTTTTTCGCCGGAGCGGTGCGGTCGGGATGTCGATAAACGAGCGGGAATGTGGGTTTGGGAGGACGTCCTGATGAGCGGGGCGCCCCAGGAGGGTTACCCCCCCCCCCACTCCCGCGCGCTAACGCCTGAGCTGCTCCTCGCTCGGGCGCGTCTAACGAGCTGCGCTCCGGCTCTCTGAGTGATGTCGGCGTCGACCCCCTCTTATCCAGCACCTGGAGCTGAGCGGAAGGAGGACAGGAAAGAGAGTTCAGCGGAGCCCAGCGAACGCACCGCCGGATAAGAGCCTGTCACCGAACGCTTCGCTGCTTTGTGCAGGGGGAGGAATGAAAACTGAAAGAAGGAAACAAGAAAGACGAGGAGCGATCTCTGCAGCGACTGCGTCTGGATTAAATTCTGCCAGCAAATTTGACCTTTTTCTGCAGTTTTACCTGCCGCACACCCTGATGACCCTTTGTACTGCGGGAGTTTCACTCGCACCGCTGTAATGTTTGGAGGCAGCAGCACGCTGTGGGACACCACTGCCCTGTTGCCCTTGGTTTCGGTTGGACACGATCACGTGATCTCGCTCCTCCAATGAGCAGAGGAGGCAGAGACGGTGGCGGGCAGGTACTGCAGCTCTGTTTAATCTCATTCCCCCCTGGCTGTAGCATGAACTTTTGTTTCTCAAACAGGGAGGACGGTTCATCTCTTCCCCTCTTTATGAAAGGGTAGGGTTAGGGTGCGGGTGCGGGTGCCTGGTTGCAGGCTCCTAGCTGATGATTTAAAGAGGCCCGCTCGATATCTTTGCCCCTCTGAGCTGGGCCTGCTGTCAAAGCTAACGGAGGCCCTGCTAATTGAGGCCGGGGGTCTGTACCTCCCGAGTAGCGCAATCTGATAAAACTTTTCCACTGTGCAAAGGTTTGAGCAGCATTGCTTCTGCCACATTTATTACACTCATCAATAGTTTCGTTTTGTAGTCCACTGGCAGAAGTGAGATGGGACGTAGTTCTCTGCTGAGAAAGATTTTTATGTCCTTTTCCTTTTCATTGTGAAGTGTGTATTTGCCGTTGTGGGGGCAACGTCTCTGGGCAGCAGGCTGTCAGGTCTGTTCAGTCCTATTTTCTCTTTTCTGTCAGTTTCACTCTTTCAAGTGGGGTTTATGTGCTGCCAAGATTACCTCATGCAGCCGGGAGCCAAGCTATTGCCTCTTATCTATCAAAAGCCTTTTAACTTAAACTGAAACTTTTTTGAAAAGTTTCAAAAATCATCTGATTTTTGTAGCTGCTCCTTATTAACTTGGAACTACTGTCTTTTTACAGCACAGTACTTTAATGCCACAGATTCTGTAGGCACACCAGATACTCAGCTCCTGTATTCCTTCCATCCTTTGTCACAGCATTGGGTTTATTAATGCCCGTCTTAATGAACTTTCAGGAAATCATACTGGAATGTCTTTGTTGCAATGGTGGGAACTTAAGACCCTGGGCCTGAAAATCTGTTTTGTCTGTAGAATCTGTGGTCCTACAATCCCACGTCCTGATTGGAGGTCTGGATCTGTGGTCCTCCAGTGCCACATTCTGACTGGAAGTCTGGGTTTTGACTTGTGAAAACAGCCCTGAGTTCTTTCGAGGTTTTTGAAAGGTCAAAGTGTGAAGACAAATCTCCCTGAAAGTGGCTGCTTAGGGAGAACAGGGAATTGTGGGATTGTCGTCATTGTTGAGTCAGCTGGATTCATCAAGCTGACAAGTCTCATTTGGGTCATAAAGGATCAAAAACCAGATTTGGCTGCTTGGCTGCCTAGAGGACACCCGTGTGGATTTCAGTTTTTTTTTTTCCCCTGCCCCTGTGCATTTTGGGAACTTCCCTACTGCTGTCTCAAAGCAGGAATTAGGACTGTCGAGTCTTCTGCCTAATGATGTCATCACCCCATCTCAGGTCCCCCCTGACATCAATCCTTCCCCCATCCTGCTCTCACCAGTGAACTAAGGGACCGGTGGGATTTTCCCTTTTTTTTCAAAAAAGAAAAGAAAGGGCCCCCATTCGCAGGCACCTGTGTTAAGTGTTAAGTGCTAGCTGGCTGTCAGAGCCACCTGGGACTGATTTGGGGATAATTAACGAGTGCTTTAATTGCGGGCCGATCCCTACAGCACGTGTGGTACAGAGTGCGACCCTTGAAGACACCGCCCCCTCACAGCTCGAAGATCGATGATTTTTTTTTTTTCTGAGAGGAGGGCCTGACGGAATGCGCACGCAGTAACAGAGCCTTGCGTGTTCCCTTTCCCAGACGTCCCTGTGGAACTCACATCGGTTCCGCCCCCCGCCTTCCCCTCCACCAGTTTTTTCCGCGGCTGTCTCGCTGAACATGCTTCTCAAAGTTGTGACACTTCTCCGATCGTTGAGGTCGCGACCTTCTTTCCAGCGAATTGGGCTTGGTCTCCTTTAATTGCTCTGAGGGAAGGTTTATTTTGTCATTTTGCCTGCGCCTCCCCCTGCCCCCCCTGCTCCCCCCCCCCCCCCCCCCAGCCGGAGCTGAATACAGCGCACACAGAATTGATCACGGCCCCATGTATGACCTTTTCTCATTTGGGCTCCCAGTCCTCTCCGCGCTCTGATGTGCGCCTCGATCGATTCCCCCCCCCCCCACCCCCCCCCACCTTTCCCCACCCCCCTCGCTGGATCATCTCAGAGTGACTCTGAAATGCATTGCGGCCTGACAAGAATCAAATATGCGCCTGACCCGGCTTTGTCCACATGTCTGATTCCCGGGGTTGCCAGCTCTAGTCCCGGAATACCCCCACGTTTGCTTAATTAATTCCTCGATTAATCCGCATTTTTCAAAACATGCTTAAGTTCTGTGCCTTTATGCTGATTTTAACAGATTTCAATGTGATGAGAGTTTCAGTGATTTTCCACAAATCATCCACATAGGGTGTAGTTTTAAGGAGCAGGTGTCCGCACTTTTGATATTTAGGACTTAACTGGTTTCAGCTCTAGGTGTGTTAGCTGATCCGTTAATGATGTAGCCTCTTTCAGAAGGAGTCATCTCCCAGATTCCTGCATTACAGAAAATGAGAACATTAGCTGTCTGAGCACTGATCTGATTAAATACACTCAGAGGGAAATGAGATGCTCGTGCCTGTTTGATTTAGAGAGGCATTAGGAGGGCATGTCATTCCTCCGTACGCATTCAGCATCTAATTAAAAAACAATGAACAGCTCCGTTCACTGCAGCATTTGCAATTAAAGTCAGAACGAGAACTGTCACACACGCAGGGAATCCCGGACTGCTGTTAGTCCAGTACCGGTCCTCAATCGGAAAAAAGGTACCTGGAAAATTTTCCGGTGGTTTCTCTAACTAACCGTATGTATGGTAGAAAAATCTGGTTTTCAGAGACAAACTTCTAAGATGGGGGGAAAAGCTGCAGCCTTCCTAAAAAGGACCCCCCCCCCCCCCCAAAAATGCTGAATATTTTCACTAAACGGAGGACATTACGAGGCAGGCTGTTCAGGTCATTTTAATGAGGACGGACTTGCGTGAGGCAGTTTAATGAGATAATTACAGGTTTTGATGGAATAACAATCTGAGACACGGCTGCTCTCAGGCATGGCTGCTGCTCTCAGACATGGCTGCTGCTCTCAGGCATGGCTGCTGCTCTCAGACATGGCTGCTGCTCTCAGGCATGGCTGCTGCTCTCAGGCATGGCTGCTGCTCTCAGGGACAGCTGCTGCTCTCAGGCAGGGCTGCTGCTCTCAGGAACGGCTGCTGATCTCAGGCATGGCTGCTGCTCTCAGGGACAGCTGCTGCTCTCAGGCAGGGCTGCTGCTCTCAGGAACGGCTGCTGATCTCAGGCATGGCTGCTGCTCTCAGGGACAGCTGCTGCTCTCAGGCATGGCTGCTGCTCTCAGGGATGGCCGCTGACTCTGGTTCCTGCCTGGACTGACACGCAGAAGGCTCTTTTCCGTGGGGGGGTCGGGGGGTGGGGGGGGGGGGGGGGGGCCTGTCTGGAGTGTTTTGGCTGGCAGACCGTGCCTAATGACTGGCATTGTGGGTTTAATAGACAGGAAGCGGAGTAATTCCTGCCCTCCCCCGGTGACCCCATTCAGAGTGACGTCCTTGTTCCCCTCTGGAGTTCGGGGTGATCCTCCCTGAAACGACAGGGACAAGGCTGCCCGACCCTCGACCCTGTGACCCCGCGCTGACCCCTGGAGAAAGGGTGGAGTCAGGCGCAGGAGGAGAAAAGATGGTAGTGGACGGGAGGATGCTTTTTTTGAATATTGGGACGCACCCCCCCCCCCCCGTGTGTGCGTGTGGGGGGGGGGGGGGGGCTGTGTCTCACCAGTCCACTTCTCTGTGTGTCATGTACAGGAAGCCTCAGTCTTTTCTCGAGTAATTCATTTAAATCTGAGATTAAGTGTTTGTGTCAAATGACTGATCGTGGAATTTAAGATTTAAGTGAAGCTAGTCGCGCCCCCTTTTTGTCTGACTACAGTTCACTGACTGATGACAGAGAGGCTCTTTCTCTCCCTCCTCCCTCTCTCTCCCTCTCTCTCCCTCCTCCGCTCCCTCCTCTCTCTCTCTCCCTCTCTTTCCCTCCTTCTCTCTCTCTTCCTTTCTCTCCCTCCTTCTCTCCCTCTCTCCCTCTCTCTCTCTCCTCTCCCCCCCCTCTCTCTCTCTCACACGCATGACGGGCGAGATCGAGTGCCTCAGCACTAGTTAATTGCCCGTACTGCTCTCCGGCAAGAACAGCAGAGGGTGTGACACTGTCACTGCACGGCCTTCTGGGTAATGAACAGGGGGAAGGTGAGACATGCCTTAGAGCACAGGCTTCTGGGAAAAAAAAAACAAGGAATCTGTCACACTGCTGCCACACAGCCTTCTGGGTAAAATCAGTCAGAAGCAGTTTTTAGAACTTCTACCTCTGTTCTGCGCTGTGAACTTTTGTTTTATGTGGTGAAGGCGTAAATGCTTTTCACAGGAAAAAATTTGTTCAGACAGCTTAATCTTGTCTAATTCTGACAGGGACAAGACGTTTACGTGTACGTGCAGAATGCATTGCGTTCTGATCTGGTTGTAAAATGATTCTGTCATTTTTATAGCGGAATAGAAGCTCCTTGAATGAGAATCCTTGTGAAATATCTCATCAGCGGAGGACTTGCTTGTCGTTTGCTGATGGTGCTCAGGGTCGGTGAGGCTGTGAGTCGGGCTTGTGCAACACTGAAGCAGGGGACGCTGGGTGATATTTGTCGGGGGCGTGTCAGATGTGCGCCATTTTTTGTAAGCTTCCTCTCACGCGATCTGCCCTCTCTCTCTGTTTTGGTCTTTTGCACTCACCGCAGTGATCCACCGCAGGACGAAAATATCCTGTTCCGTTTGAGCATTGTTGCTTAATTTCACAGTCCTTATCTGAATCAAGTTCTGTGGCGCATAATAAGAACGTGCATGGGGGAAACTGCTGTCTGTCGTTATTGTCGTAGTCTGGAAAGGTTGCTTCATATGGACTCTAAAGAAATGCTTTTAAGTCCACGTCCACAACCTCTGTTTCCTAATTGCGGTTTCACTCGTTTCCTGCGGTTGGAACCCGACTTCCTGTGCGCGCGGTGCGAGTCAGACTCACCTTGAGGTGCTCCGGCAGGATCTGACAGAACCTCGCGTCAGGCGCCCCTCGTCTGGGCGCGACGTTTTTGGGTTACGCTCGAAAAACAAAATTAAATAAAAACACTCACAGGCATCAACACGGAGCAATTAAAAAGCCAGAGGAGGAGGAGGAGGAGGAAGGAGGAAGGCCAGAAATCTCTTTGTTCGTTGCAAGTGATTAATATTAATTGATCCCCCCCCCCCAATCCCCCCCACCCACATTATTTTCCGGCAGATGATGGCATCGTCTGTTGGGGATTGGAGAGGCATGTTGCCCCCCCCCCCCCCCAATCCCACCCGCCCCATTCAAACCCTGTCCCCTGCAGGTGAATGGGAGGGGGGGTGGGGGCAGGCAAGCGTTGCTAGGCAACCTGCCAGGCGGGTGGTGAAATGGCGGGGGAGGGGGGGTAGGTGAGATGACGAAGAGGCGGTGGAGGGGTGAGACGGTGGTGGGGGGTGAGAAGGCGGGTTGGGGGGGGTGGCGGGGGTGAGATGGCAGGGGAGGGGCGCAGTCTGTACCCGCTGACAGCGAGCGAATGTCTGATTTTTTGGGAGCCTGTTTTGTGCTTAACTTTCAGGCTGTGGGCCAGTCGGCCTCTAGTTCAGCTGTGTGTGTGTGTGTGTGTGTGTGAGAGTGTGTGTGTGTGTGTGTGCACACCTACCCCCACAAACACAGTGACAGATTTTAGGGGCCTACTCTATGCCCAGGTGGCTCTGGTAGAAGGGTCTTGCATATGCAGCGGGGCAACTATTCAACAGCCCTGGGCCTTATTGCCCCACCACCTGTCTGACCCTGTCACCCTTCCTCTGCGACCCCAGAGTGACAGCACACTCAGGCACCCCAAAATCCCTTCACCCCCTCCCCCCGACTCGTCCCAGACCCCACCCCCGACCTTTGACCCAGCCTGTCACTTAACTTCTCTCATTAGCACCCACAAAACACTCCGGGCTCCCACAAATTCACACGCAGTGTGTGTGTGTGTGTGTGTGTGTGTGTGTGTGTGTGTGTGTGTGTGCATGTCTTTGTGCATGTACATGTGTGTGTGTGTGTGTGTGTGTGTGCGGCTATGCGTGTATGTATGTCTTTGTGTGTACGTGCACATATGTGTCTGTATCTTCTTGTCACCGAGCGCAGAAGCGCGTGCAGAAGCATCTTTTTTTTCGGGGTCTTAAATGTTCTTCCTCTCCAGGATGAAAAAAATGAATATTTAAAACGACTTCAAACAAGCAGCCATGAAATATTAATCAGCGAGAGCGAGACGGCGGTGTTTTATCTTCCTCCTGCGCGCTCGCACAGGATGCGCCCCCCCCAGGGAAAGATGCGCCCCCCTGGGTGAGAGATGCGCCCCCTAGGGGTGAGAGGTGCAGGTGGGCGTCTATTTGATACTGCACTTATTTAAACTGAAGGGCGCGCACGTTTGGCCTGAATACGGTCAGGCAGGTCACTGCGTGGTTCTCCAGTCTTCGGTTTGTTTACATTACATTTATTTTGTCCTCTAGGCCAGGTCAGAAAGTTCTGACTTCCTGTTACTTCCTGTTTCGTTTTCCCGGCTGTCGGGCCTCCACAGAGCACCGCCTCCTCTGTTCTTGGCAGAGCGAAAGAAAACATCTCCTTCCTCAGTGTTCCTCTGCCTGTCCTTCAGCTGAGAGGGAGAGTTTGAATGGAACAGCCCCCCAAACCCCCCCCCCCCCCCCCTTGTTGTCACGTCATGCTCCCCATCCTTCCGGTTGCTTGGCCGGCTCGCCTCGCGTCGCCAGCTATCCCAGCATGCCTTGCGGGGCTCTCGTTGAGTGGAGATGAATGGAGGCGATGTCACCGGCGGGGAAGTGTGGCTTCACCCTCGCTCACCGTGGCGAAGGCTCTAAGTGGTTGCCGTGGAGATGTGAGCGGGATCCCCGAAAGTGTGAAGTGGAGGCAGGTGTAACGGTTAACACCCTCTGCCTTTAC